>NW_020312149.1:0-67509 GCF_002999335.1 Cyclospora cayetanensis | reverse complement strand
GATTGCCTAGTAATATCACCACGGATAAGGATCTAAAGTTCTTTAATGCGTTTTGGCGTGCCTTGTCGACCTGCCAACAGATTGACAATCATATGACCACTGCGAACCTCCCCAAGACAGCTGGGTGCAAAGAACGCATCAACCGCACTGTTGTGAAGTGTGTGGGCGTCTAGGCTCCAGAGATTCGTTTGGTTGGCTTGGGTATCTTCCATTTGCTGACAGGGTTTTTAATATGGGGGTAAACGCGTCTCCCCGTTGCTCCTCCGCATCCTTGGTATACAGTGAGGAACAACTCTGCGGTCCCTGCCTGGACCTGGTGGCCTACGGTCAGCAGCCTTACCAAGCAGTGGAAACATTCAGAGGACAGCTAACTGTTGCAATCTAATGTGTGTGCGAAGGTGTAGAGAGACACACACGTAGTCATGATGGTAGGAAGTGGGTTGATTGTTCCGAGTATAGACAGTTGGTGCTGGGGAATCGGCAGGCTACACGACGTACACCAAAATATGACCCGACTACGTAGCTTCACGCCAGAAGGCTTAGAACCTACGCGCTACTCTCACGAATTTATCTCTTTCCGCACTCTACTGGTTTGTTTGAAAGTTGAAAGATCCATAGAACACTCAAGATTGACTTCTTAAGGAAGTTTGCAAACTCCTTGAATTATTGCGGAGTTTGCGCTGGAGGCAAGTGAGCCGTGTGCCCACTGGTAGATGTAGATATGCTAGATTCGAGGACCGTCAAGGGCCGCGGACACGCTAGACAGGAAGCTTTGGTAGGAAGGAATGGGGACTGCCAGCCTCAGTGTTGGGCGGAGTAGCACATGCGGGTTTCATTGCTCGCTGGAAATTTTTGCCTGAGTTTGCTTAACAAAACTACAAGCCATTGACGTCATTCCCTGTAGTCCTTGGGTAAGTGTTCTTTTCCAGTGCAAGTTCTGCCTGAATGAGCAGCCTTCGTCCAAGGCTATTGCTTTAGGAGTTCCTGTTTATGATTGCTCAGATTTTCTTCTTCATTCAGATGGCTGTGGCGTCCCTCTCCGCAGCGCTGTCACTACTTCCCTGCGCATGTCTCTTCGGGTTTTTGGAAGACCCCTTTTTCTGCATCCATCGGCTGTACCGGCAGCAGATATTGTTCTATGAGGCACGGAGGTACTGCTGAATTCTAAAATTTTTGGTTAAATTGAAAGATTCCACTGGTATTCTGCTTTGTCGTAGCAGGAAGCCAATAAGTTCCAACGCTTTGACGCTAGCATGCCGTCGAGCCGCCACGGTCGTGTTGATTTAGTTCTTCGGTTATTGTTGGCTAGTGTGCGTGTCATTCTTCCCTTTGGTTTTTCTAACTCGGCTAATGTACACTTTGCCTTCGCATTGCGCTGATTGCGCGCTTCTGCCTGACTGGGGAGTGGCGTCAGGGCGGGAAGTTTTCCGCTGTTCCATACCTAGACACTCGTGATGTACATGCATGGAATGCAAGCATGATAATTTGAAACCGGCTTTGGGGGAGGAAGATTTAAAGCTGCACTTTAAAACGTTTCACTTCATGTGCTCCATGTAATTCAAATCATTTGAAATCGGCTAATTGGTTTAACATTGTTTCTTCGTATATCACATTTATTGCAGGTCACTGTTTGCTCGATACTAGAAGATGCACTGTTGTGTGCGTGTGTGCCAGCAGAGGGCTACGACGGTAAGTGCACCTTAGATTTCTCTCTCCTCTGTTCTCTAGAACTCTGAGGGGTGCGAGCAGGGAGCAGAGGGACTTCTCTGAAAACTCAATAATCCTTTTATAGAGTTTTATTGGTTTTTTTGCATATCTCATGTGGAGATCTTAGCTGAAGCGTTACGCAATGAAGACAGGAGAAGGCGTTCCCTCCAAAACGTTCCTCTCTCGCTCTCCTCCACTTCACAGAGTTCAATGCGAGGGGAGGCACGGCAGCCTGGCAACCACCAACCACTAGCTACACTGTCTGAGTACTCCAGTAATGAACGCACCGTTGTACACTGAAACATGGCACAAAGGAAAGCAACATATGTGTTTGAAGTGCGGGGCAAGCCACGACCTGCGGCAGAAGGACTATGTAATAGCCAGAATGTGGAGGAAATAGTTGATCCAACCACAGCTATATGCAATCAATGGTAGCTCTACTACTATTAGCAGTCCTTCTCCAGGCAGAGAGAATAGCTTTAGTCGCGTGTCCTAGCGCTTGTTGGGCAGATAGCCAGCTTATGGAGAACAGAGGATGGTGTTAAAGCCGTGAAATGAGAATAGTTCATAGAGTTTAGAGTGGTGCAAACCATCTGTTGTAGTGTGCGAAAGGCGTTGCTGCACACAAGAACTGAAACACAAGGGAGTAGACATATGGATGACCACAATCGAAGAACATCGTCCTTAATTTTTTTCTTGTTTAGGTGAAAGCGCGCTTAGAAAGAAGCCTTGCCACGTTCCAGTCCCAACCACGTGGCCATGACACTTGTCACGTGCGCAGTGCGCGCCAGACTGTCGTGGATTATTTTGGAGCGCACCGTGGTAGCAGCAAGCTACTTATCCGTATCAAATATCCCGTAATGCACAGTTAATACTATCGTGTGGACTAGTTTAGGGTCTTCTCTTTGTCGCTTTCTCCAGACACCGCTGTGCGAGCCCAGGACGGTCCGGGGCTGCTCGAAAAGAGCTGCTTCGGATTGACATCGCAGGCGCATTCATGCAAAACCCGTTTCTTTTGAGGCTCTTCAAAGGTTTTCAGCCGTATTTGCTTAGAATTATATTTTTTCCTTCGGCTGACTGGGGGCTCGCATCTCCTCTTTTTGGCCTGCTTAAGCAGAGCGGCCCAAATGCAGTAGTCGGCGCATTATCTGCATGAACTCGCCCACTGGGCTTCTGGACACATAACTCAGGTGCTGGTATTCCGCCTGGTTTCCTCCGCCCTGACGGTGCAGCCCTGAGCTTCTAATGGCTTCCTTTTTCCGCTTGTTCAGCCGGGGGCATTTTCTTGGGAGAAATGCCCTTGAAAGTGTTACGGCAGAATCCCCTCTCAAAAATGAAGCGATGGCATCATGCGTACTAGCGAAAGCCACTCAGGCGTCTGTGGGTGCTGACCCCCGCGCTTCCGGGTCTTCTGGACTCCCTCAGCTCGTTATGGCTCTGTTTGTTATCTTTGGCTTTCTCCTGATCTTTTTTATGCCCGTAAAGGATGTGCTGCGCCAAGTTGTGGAGTTTCAGAGGAGTAGTCCAACTACCTACGTGCTCACCTACATCGTAGCTGGCCTAGGGATTCCTGCTCCCCTGCTCTCAGTCTTGGCGGGCGTTTTGATGGGCCCTTCCCTGCTCGCGGTGTTTGTCATTATCGCAGGAAGCCTGGGATCCGCATGCTTTGCATTCTTGATCTCCCGCTTTATGCTACGGGAGTTGGTGGTTCAGCGGTTTGTGATGCGCAACAAGAGGCTGCAAGCCATTGATGCCGCCTTAAGAAAGAACTCATTGAAGTTGGTGATGTGCACTCGAATGGTTCTGCCCTTTACTTTTAACAACTATTTCCTGGGCACTACGTCCATTACACTGTCGAATTTTGCACTCTCTACCTTCGTAACCGGAATCCCGTTCGCCGTGGTGTACGCAATCATTGGGGGAGAGCTGCAGAGTCTAGATGATGCGCTGGCAGCCAATTCATTTGAATTGAAAAGCACAGAAGTAAACGTTTTCGGGATCTGCACAGTCTCCAAGAGGTACCTGGAGATCACAGGGATTTTCGGAGGCATATGCCTGTTTGTTTTTATTGTAAGAACAGTGAAACAGTTCGCTGACAGAGTAATTCGCGAGGCCCAGCAGCAGCTTGACGGTTAGATCAGTATGTCGCAGTCAGCTAGCGGCAATGGAAGTCACGCTTCTCGCTAGTGCCGCTGCTTCGTTTCTTGGCGTTTGCTGCTGTATGTACAGAGGAACAGCCTCGGCGGCTGCTAGTTGTTACAGCTACCTTTAACGGTACCAGTGCTGTCCGCGCGCAGCCGATTTTCAATTCCGCATTATGTATACATCCTCGCTTAGCTTTAGTTACAGGTCTTTTCAGTTCGTCCTGTTAAGGTAGGGGCAATCGAGGTCCAGAACGAGCTATAGTTGCCGGTCACTCAGAGAGAGCTGTCGCCTCAGGGTTCAGGGTGTTAGCAACAGCTAATCATGCTTAGGCACACCAGCGGTGCCGAGTTAGCCGCTATTCAAATATTTTACTCGGAACCTAATATAGTAGTTGTGTATGGACGATTCGCAAGCGAAGCAGATATGGTATTGTAAACTATCTAGTGTACCCAAGTGATCGCGAAGTTTTTATTCTTAAATGCAAACAGTCAAGTGCTGACAGCCCTGGGTGACGACGTCGTTTAATCGGCTTCAGTTTAAGCGCCATTTTCTGGGAACCGTGTTGCACATTCCCGCGCCTCCTGTACAAGGAGGCTGCTTCCGTTGCACAGAATAATCCTGCATTTCCACTGGCTTCAGAGCTTCTACCCCTTTAACGGGAATGTATTGAGCTCGCGTTTGAAGAGCAGTTGAAGAGGGTTGTGAAAAGCTGCGGTCCCGTCTCGATACATTCGAGGTTTTTCCGAATCGGCGTACGTACGCATAGGGAGCATTCTCTTTTTAGACACACTGTTTCAGTGGGACTGGCAGAATACGATGCGGTCTCCCAGGCTGCTTTTCTATAACCTAATTGTGAACCAAATGACTCTGAACAGGGCTCAATGCAACAAGAGGAAGCCTTGCAGTAGTACTGCACCTATGTGTGCAGTGAATATTAGAAAAGAAAGGCCGCCATTTTTGCGACACTGTGACATGTAGAGGCGAACGAACATGGGGAAGACTCGGGTTCCAGGTTTCTAATACAACTTTATGAAATTTTTTATTTGCTGATTATGAACGCTTCAATTGCAATAGACAGTTTGTAACCTGTACTCAGCTAATCTGTCATTGAACCTTCACTAGTCTTCTCCACCGTTGCCTGAATTCAGGCGTTCTCCCTCGTTCTATGTGCTACTTCCCACATGTCGCTTCTTGGGCAAATTAGGGCACAAGACAATAAACAAGCTTTTACAATACACCATCACACGGAAAACGCACTAACACCTAGGCATATGAAATTACAACTCTTTGGAGCAGTCTCGAAAACACCTAATAGTGCAACATAAACCTTCGCATCAAAACAAGTCATTGGCTAGTTGTTATTTTCTTGGACGAGATCTATCCTATTGAGATCTGTTGTTTGCGCGAGACACCCCATGAGAACATCGGCACAGGGTTCTTTCTGCCTCCAGATACGTGCTGCTGGGTGTTTTTCAAGGTGTATTAGCATGTGCAAAGCACTTTCAACAGTAATGGCTAATCCTGTCGATCGCTCACGATATGTTCTTAAACAAGGAAGCTACCAAACAGATTGAGAACTCAGAATCTGCTCCATTCACGCGACAGTGCTCATATTTTTGGAGATTTGATCATTTTGGTTTTTGCTTCCATAGTCCACCCTGACACTGATCCGGTGCTTGTTTCCCCCATCCATTTTGTTTAAAGTCGTTAATGACTCGTTCTACACCTATGTAAGTTCACACAAGCTAATGTTGGGTGTGTAAGCGTAAAACGTCAAGTCAACGATGCAAGGATGCAGAGCATGGTGATGCCTTTGTGAGTTCTGCGATTTAAGTCAAAAACAGCACATGAATTGACATTAAATGATGCAGACCACCAGTTCTACTTAGAGTCGCTTTTTCCATGAGCTTCAACTCTTCTTTTCCTTACAAAGTGCGACTTTGCATATCAAAAGCTTGCTCGCGCATTTAATCCAAGAAAGGCATCTAGCAAGAATACTGCATAGGATGCTCGGTTTTGTTGACAAATGGGACACTTGATTTTGCTTGTGGTTATTGCTACTCCCTGAAGATAGTTCGGAAATCCAGACCATCCACCCCCAACAAGCAGGTTCTCTCTTCGCAGCCATAAAATCATTTTTTTTTTGCCGAGCCATCGTTTTCCACTGTTGGTATTTTGGCTTTCATGATACATTCCAGTTTGGCAGGTATTTGAAGGCAAGTGTGAGCCGAACACGCTTTTGCAATAGATCGTGGTCAGCACCACCGGGCGCGTTCTTCAGTACAACACCCTAGGAGACAAAATTTGAAAATAGCTAGCGATTACCCTTAGGAGCAATGGCAAAAAGCTCCCTCAACTAAAAGCCTCTTACATGCTATTTTCGCAGTGCGCTCGGCAGAGATACAAACATGGGAAGTAACGACTTTGGCAGGCACCGCTACAAGTGTATGGGTAGAAGCAAGCGAAGACACGATGACAAAATGCCACCAAGCTGAGGCTACAGAAATAGAGTGCTACTCCTGAATACCAGTTTGTATAGCGTTGAACAAAAATACTCATATAGCTGCCCGCTGGAAGGCTGGCTAGCACGAGTTTCAACCGGTGTGCCGCGATACCTTTCCCCGTTTGGCGGCCTGCAGGGGGGTGTCAAACGACTTCTACACTTGCCGTGTAGCTAAAAGTTGATGGACATAAAGCAACAAGGAAAGCCTCGCATGTGCTCGCCAATAGTGACTATCCTGAGCTCTTAAAACATGTCAGTGTGCAATGGGATGACTCAGTGCAGAAACTGTCCTGACTGCTCATTCTACCTGCGTGGTTTCAAAGAGGTTTCTGCATCCGAATATGTTTTGCGGGTCCACGCAAGCCTTTACTCCGCGTAACATGACCAACCCTGCGAGGACGCAAAAAAACATGGATGCTATGCAGCAGGTGGGTAGAATAAAACTACTTCAACGCTTGTTTGGGAACAGCTATCCAGCTCTGAGCACTTACCTGTTTCACCCACTACGCTTGGTAAGAACTCCCTTCGCAGCTTTCCAATTCCGTGATGGTGGGAAATGCTACCGCCCAGATCCAGTATGACTTGGCGCGCTCCGTCTTCAATGTGTTTGTATGCCTGCGAATGAACCGAAGTTCAATGCACTTCAGGCACAGAATGGCTATTGTTCCTACATTTTCCCCATTTGTCTCGCTGCTGATAAGCTACTTATTTCAAAAGAGTGGATACACGTGACGTGCAACTAAGATCTACGCTCAACAGCCAAATACAGAAGAAGCGGGAGCTCTCATGATTCCGTTGGACTCGAAGGGTATGAAAATTATGTGTGTCTGCATATTACCTGCATGGGCTGTTCAAGCCCCGCCCAGTTAAAACCAAAGTAAAAGTACAGGACGGCGCCGGCGTCATAAACCTGCGTGAGCCTCGTCATGATGAGCGGAGGGTAGCGAATGCCTATCCGCTTGCATTCGGCAGAAAGGTATTCCTGCACCTTGTGTCTACACTTGAGAACAAGTGGCCACGCGAGAGATGCTTCAAATGATTCAAATACCCAATAGTGGTCCATGACGAAGTCCCTGCAAAGGCATCGTAGTTGCCGCTTGCAGAACAGGGATGATCATGAGGTGAGCAGCACAGCCCGACGCCACGTTTGCCAGGCCCTTCGGCTTTCAGTGCCGGCGGTCATCGGCTTACCGGAGATACGCAATCATAAAAGTCATTTGGTAGCCTCTCTCTCCATATTTTCCACCAGCAGGAAGGGCCCCAAAGAGCTTGGCTGCCCTGTAGAGATTCTTCTGCTGGAATGCCACATCCTCTGCTGATCCCTCGAACAGGAGAGTGCACCCGCAGAGATCCTCCTCCCGCCATCCCTTAATCTTACTCAGATAGAACTTCTTCACCCCGTCAGCCAGCACGTGCTTCAGCCCGGAAGTGCCTGAAGGTTCCCAAGACAACAATGCGCGCAGACACAGCCCTTGGCTGCCGTCAGAGCAACAAAAATCTTCATCAAGAAGGCAACGCTGACCCTGGGAGGGAGGATAAGATATGTAAAGCGCTGCTGATGCACGCTCGCAAGCGCCGCCGAAAGCAACAGTTGTTTGTCAGCAGATTATGGGACTGGGGAGTCTGGAAAACTGCGAAGCACGACGAAACATCTGGTGAGCCGCTTGTGCACCAGACAGCACCTTGCACCGCACCTGTTTCATTCACTCTGAAGAGGGAACCGCAGTGTGTCTGCCTCTGGTCCATCAGGCGAATGCTCGCGGGCTGCAGCTTATTGAGGGCTACGTACCGCATGAAGGCAACGCCGATGTCAAAGGATGGAAAGACTAGACAGCCAAATACTTTGCTCTGTTAAGAACACAGCAGAAGTTGCAGCGCGGCCCCATTCTTATCAACCGAGGCGTCGGTATACGCTGCACCCGCCCTAGCCTCAGAAGCAAATAAAGTGAACTTTCTCAGCCCCCCTGCGGCACCAGTTGTCCATACCTCTGGGAGCGGCTTAACCTTGAGGACAACTTGTGTAATGATCCCGAGTGTTCCTTCGCTGCCAAGCACCAACTGCTGCAGCGACGGGCCGCTGGATACTCGGGGCGCTGCTAGGCGCTGGTTGAGGGTTCCCCGCGGGGTGACCATCACTGCGTCAATCAACAGGTCCTCAATGTTTCCATACGCGTTCTTCTTCATCCCTGATGCACAATAAGACGCAAAAGAACGCGCGATATCGAGTCGCTACGCCGCTATAGCGAAGTGCAGTCTGCATCTCAGATACCCAATGAATGTGCATGGTTGGAAGGGGCTGCATGTGTTTGCATTCATGGAGCACGCGTGCACGCATCCGTCCGCAGACGATAGCTGCACATGCACGCATCCCCAGCGCGCAGCGGGGTCTAGGTGAATTGCCCGATACGGCATACAGGGGTTAAACTGTTTCATCAAAATAGGAACGCTCATACTACTGGCCTTTGAAGCAAGCCATGAGCGGCGTTCCTTGAATACGTACCTGAGGCTCTGGTGGCAACCCATCCGCCAACGGTGCTAAATTCTAAGCTGTCTGGCTCGTGGCCTAAGGTAACGCCCAGGCGTCGCAGCTGTGACTCTAGCACTGCGCCGACCGCCCCGGCTTCCACTGTCAGCATGAGCGCATCGCGGTCTAGCGACAAGATCTTTTGCATGAATCCTAGAGACACGGAAGCCACCATGCGCGTTTCGTTCTCGGGAACCGCCAGCCCTAGAGTGACGGAGGTGCCTCCCCCAAAGGGGATCAAGCACACGTTGTGCCGCACAGCACACGCAACGATCGCTTCTACATCCTGCGCGAAAAAACCCTCGCTGCACACCCCTACCCGTACACGTTGCGAGCGAAAGATAGATTTAACAACCAATCCGATGCCATGTAGCCCACGTCAAAGAGGGGAAGCTAGCGCCCACAAGACTAGGCGAGCTGCACATAGGGCGCATACAAGGGTTACAGACGATTCTATCGTACGCACCTCATGGCATTTGGGGTAGAGCACAACATCCGGGAGGCGATTTAGCTGCCCGTGTCTCAGCGCAAATATCTCGCCACACGTGTGGCCGTGTCCATGAAAGAGCCGCTCCAGCCCGTCCTCCGAAATCTCCACTTTGGGTGCCTGCTCCGCGCATTATTCGCACGCACAGGAGAATACGTCGAGAGGGGTCTTGCACTTTGGCAAGCTCCGCAGCACACAGCGGTATGCTCGTCTTGAGGTTCAAATTTTGCCCCGTCTCTTGTGAGCGGAGAGACGGCAGCACACGACACAGACAAGGGCTTTAGAACGAGTGACCCCAATGTGGTCAGTGGAGGCCGCTGACTCGCCCACGACAGGGGCCCAATAGTTGGCAGCGGCCACAGCGAAGCGAACAAAATACAGCTCGCAAGAGCGCCCCTCGAGCAAGGGTCAAATGGCTGCATCAGAGCACCACGCTACAGAGCGACAGTTTTCCACTTAAAGAGGCGCGCCGCCAAGCGCGTGGGAGGACCCGATATTTTGCGTTGGCTCTTGGACGCATAAAAGAAGGGGCGTGGGAGAGAACAGGCCTGGCTCTCTCTACGAATGTGTGTACGCCTGAGTCATTGATAACCCCTCCTATGTATTGGCTAGTACACTCGCCAGTCTCTAGATGATTGGCCGAGGCTGTGCGTAGTGTTATGCACGCAGGTAGAGAGAGCTGCTTCGCCTCTTACCAGCTTCAACAGATCGCGGAAGAACTCCTTCTTCACATTCCTCTGGGGGCAGATGACTGCTTCTGGTCTGGGTAAGGACTTTGCCTCAAAATCGAGGCCCTCAATAGAGTCCGTGAAGTCATGCCAATGTCGCATGCGGCAGCCGCAGAGCGCGTACCTGCAGAGCAGTGGCGACGCCCAGGGGCCGCAAGAACGGCATTCACAAGAGCAAATGGCACCAGCCGTCAGCATGAAGGCGAGATTTCAGCACGACACACTAATCGGATTCAGACGCAAGAAGTTTTTTTGATGCTAGGGAGCCATATGAAGCCTCAAGGCTTGTTCGCAGTGTATGCCCTAATTAGGGTTTGGCCAGGCTACACCACCATGCAACTGTCGCAATATGTATGCAGGGGGGATATGCATTTGGGGGTTCGAAGATTAGTGCAGCTCCCTGCACTCGGCAGCCTGTGGGGCCGTCGGGGGGCGAAAAATTCAGAAGGAGCAGAGAGAGCATCGAAAGGCAGGAAAGCTCATGCTGGAGAAACGGAGGGTTCCGAATATTGTGTGAGAACTACCTGCTGCCCGTAAGAGTTAGGGTTAGTTTGTCGAGGAAGCAGAGGTATGTGTCCTTGAAACCCCATCCGTTTGCTTTGCACACGATCGCGCGGTTTCTACCGTGGAGAATTTCGTGCGCGGGGAGTCTCAAAGCAGTAAATGAATCGGGGGGGAGATGCAACGGCAGACGCAAACTGCTTGGAGATTGAAGGACGATGGCATGCTCTGTTGGTTGCTGCTCCTGTTGCACTTCGGAGCTGCGTCTTGGGGGCGCTGACTTCGCGCCGGAGTTAGCGTCCGAAGAAACTGTTGCTTTTTTGTGTAGACTTGCCATTGGCGACTCCCTAGACGACGAGACGAGGAGAGAAACGGTAAGGCGGCGACGGGAGGGACAGACCTAGTAAAGCCGTAAAAACGCCCGCGTTGATGGTGGCTGTTTTATGATCTTTCAACGTATTGGGAAAACAGTCAGGAGGTGCCAGATTTAAGCCTGTTCTCTCCAGACCTGAAGTCACTGCAAGGAAAACCAACGCGTCGCCTGCTGGAAATATTGCTTCCACTAGTTCCAGGGCAAAAGCGAGCTCTTCGGGATTAGCGCGAGGCTAACGGTCCCGTGCCGCTTAGAGGCGCCGAGAGGAAAAATAGACGGAAGCGTTGGTGTACAGAGCATCTACGATGTGCTGGGGTGGAGTGATGATTCAAGGGTGAGATCTGCCGGAAGCAGGCACAAGCGGTATGGTTTCACCACCTAATCACCGATCAGGCGCATGCACCAAAGCCTTTGAAATGAAACGCTCGAGGAGCGACGACAACACGCGATGCTTCTCGTATGTGCTGGTGGAGGGCACTGGCTGCTGCCCGTCGACTCTGCAAAGGTTTCTCCGTAGGCCTCAGCTTAGCGCGGTAACACACAAGTCAGGTTCCTGAAGATCATGAAGCCAAGTTTCACGATGACCGTTCGGTATCATGCAATGCAGGAAAGCGGTACCAGATGGGTTGAGGATTAGCTGCTGCGGTGCAGCTGCCGCTGGTGCAGTGAAGAAAAAAGTAAAGCCGACTTGCCCGCCTTTTCCTACAAGGATCCTTTTGAAAGCCTCACTAGAATTTAATAAGAGGGATGTTTCTCCGTCAGTTATGCCGCTTTTCCTCCTATGCCTCCTGGGTTCTCGGTCTCCGCCTGCCGCCTTGGGATCCTCGGAACCGAGGGCCCTCTGTCTGACGATTCGGCAACTATTAAGGCAGCATTTTCCATTTTTGCATATGAATTTTCTGCTTTCTCTAACGCGCAATATATGTTTGCAAAGCGAGGTATTTACCCTTAGGACAGAAAAAATTTGCTGCCCTCCTATTCTTGTCTTGCGCGACGGACTGCTTGTAGATACAAATAGACAGGGGTCTCTTCAGTGCCTCTCACGAAAGGGTAATGTTTTGTCGATAAAACTAAAATATATCCCAAGGCCATTCAGTAGCTTTAAACAGGTCATTGTTTTAGCTTCCAGTGGACACCAGCACTAGTCCTTTGTGCGTGCCCCCACCTTTCAGTCTTCCTCTCCGTTAGGTCTATTCACGCGCAACAACGCGGCTTTTACTTGTCGAATCAAACAAAACGATAAAGGAATTATGTAGCCTGAGTCTACCCTGAGACGATTAGCCATTAGTACAAGCACTGCTAGTCCAGCCCTTTTGTAAATGCGGACTTAGAAGCACAACCTAAGAATATTGCACGTTGACCCTAACCTAGTGCCCATCACGCAAGTGACTGTTATCCTGAATCTCTTGAGTGTGTCTCGTGGCCTGTAAGTCAACCTATGCTCCCGCATTTGAATAGCAGCACTAACCAGCAATATTGGGGATCTGTAACTCTAGCCGAAACGTTCCTGTTGTCTCTCTTTTTGTCCGCACAGACACACATAACTCTTGATTCGTTACATGCCACGTATAAATTTATCTTAAATTTCAAAAAAGGTTTCCTTTTTACCCTTATTGCGCCTCTGAGGGATCCTGCCGTGAGCGGAGGGGGTCATTATAGTTCGCCCAACTGCACCCTCTGAGCGCTCTGAGCATTCACAGCTAGGCCCACGTAGCATGTAGCGCACAAGCACACCACGGTTTGCCTTATTTTATCGTGCTAGCTCTACCTTGCAAACAATCAAAAAAAAGATAGGGTCAAATCAAGTAGTCGACCTTTTTAACTTTTTGGTATACATAGCCAGCATAGTACAATGCGCCGAAACGTTGCTCAGCCCACCATAGCCTCCCCCCCTCCCCCACTATTTTGAAATAGAGGCCCTCGTTGTCTGTATCTACTATATCTGTACAATGAGGACAACTTCGTGCAGAACAGCAAAGTCCAGCCTTATTGCCAGTCCCTAGGCAGGCAGAAAAGCGAAAGTAAGAGCCAGTGAGCAAAACAAAATGCACCTCAAACGTAAAGAGCAGTGCGATGGAGCGAAACACACCCGACAGCCTAAGATCAGCAAGGCAGCGAGCTAACAAGGCTGCGGAGTCGTCGTGGCTGCGTTTTGTAGCGGGATTAGCTACACCGAGGCACTTTCTACTACACCAGCTGTTTTACATAAGAATCAGTAAACAGCTGGCTGATTGTTTTGGTTATACTGCATCGTGTTTCTTGCGAAGTAGCACAAGCACAATACAATTAGATGAAATGTTGTCTGCTTATGCTTCAGATGCTACGTGAAGCTAGCTTTGAATGGTGGGTGTGCATAGAGGGTACGATAACCCTAGCGCTCCGGCTTCCCTCCTTTCGGGAACTTTACGTGGCATACGCAGGGGACAAAGAGCTTTTCTTGCAAAATATTCAAGTATCTTGTGAAAGCCTGCAAGTAGTTCTATGCCCTGCTTCGTGGACCTTACCTGAACCATTACAGTTGGTATTATCGCATGGTTGAAAGCAGCTTTCCCCCGCTCATCCACTACCTGTAGATGCACCGGTAAGTCCACTTCGCTACACTGACTGTCTGGTGGCAGTCGAGAATCTAATAATTCTATAATTTGATCTCCTTCAAGAACGGCCGGAGAGAGAAGAGCCCCTCCGCGATGGCAGTTGACGGTGGATCAAAGCCCATTAGGATGCAAAGGGCAGCCTACAAGCCGATGCGCATATATTAGCTATAGGGTTTGTACAAAGAAGCAAGCTGCTAGTGCAGAATGTGTTCATGTATGCCTCGATGGACCAGCCAGGCAATGAGAGCTAAGGAAGGGCAACTACTCAAAGATTTCGTCAGCCGGGTGGTGAAGTACCTTGCTTTCTACCACCACAGAGTCACGAGCATATTACGCGGCAGGTAAATATTTTGTTGAAAAAGAGCAAACTCTAGGAATCAGCCAGAACCTTTGGGCGGACACCGGCGCTGGCACAGAAAAGGACGGAATGTAGAGCATGCGTGGTACATTGAAGCCCCTGGACAAGATCATTGCAAAGTAGAATTTCCCTGTGGCTCATCTTGTCGAAGCGCCTAGCAAACTCCACAGCATGACAGCCTACTGGACATTTTTCATCATAGACACATTCATACAAATCCACATTCACCCGGGTGGCACGCACAAATCGGCCTCCCACAGTCGCATTAGCAAACTCGAGTATACCTCTGTGCCGTTTGTGCTTGTTAGCGCCCCAGTCGAGCTGCAACGTCCAGATGCTCGAGCTATGCATGTACATTGCAAAGAATGTTGGATGGCGGCCTGCGTGGACGACGTCTTTGTATTGAGCCAAAAACGTTCCACAGAGCCTACAACACCCAGAGCGTGCGCTTCAACTGTTGTGAGAAAAGTGGTGCCGCGCAAAGGCACGGATGTGTTTGTTTTCTATGAGATGAAATGTACATTGAGGATTCTCTGTCTTGGCTGCAGGAATTGAGCCAGATATGGTTCAAACGGAAGCAATCCATGTAAAGCCATTACCTCTGCGCACCCGCAAGGACGTTACCAAAAGCTATGAGTTTGCCGCTAATTGACGAGTTTTCATTCCCTAGATTCGCTTAGATCGCTGCTATTTTGACTGCTCTACCTGGTGAAACTGTGTGTGCCCAGGACATGGGAAGCAGATACCGCAACAGGGCCGCTTATCAGCCGCCTTCGAAACTGTGCGGTACTTGCCCTGCCCGAGCATGGGCATCATATTTTTTTAACAAGCAATGCTGATAGCGTGGCGATGAGAGCGCTTCTCTGTCTCAGCAGGTTACAGATTTTCCAGTACATAAGGCTATTGCTCGGTATTCCTATCGCTTCACCGAAACCGAGCGGCTGCACTTAGTAAGGGAACAGCAACCCTATGTAGTGAAGGGGGAAGTGAAAAAATTGCCGGTTTTCTTTGCATAAACGTCTTTTTATGTCGACGCTGGTCATCAGAATTCAAGGACTTTGGTAGGAGTTTCCAGGATTTTTGTAATTCCAGTTGTTTGCTGGAAGGGGAGCCTCCTACTGTGTGAATTCACAATCTAGTATGTTTAGGGCATTACCAACATGGTCACCAATGCATTCTCGCTACGTCCCAACGGTTCGCTAAAGATGCGCCACGCTGACCATTGTATGGGATAATTCGCCGGTTTTATCAAAAGTAGAGTCATCTTATGCTTCCAACTCCCGTGCATCTGCTATAACTTTCTAAGATGGCAGCAGGGCACTCTCATGTCAAAGATGGCCTACTGATGTTCAAAATAAGGCGTGGACTCTGTCGCCTGCCCATTTCGAGTTTGCTTCGCAGCGCCAGGTTTTTCAGAGCCAGACATCATGCTCATTTTGGCCACAATGAAAATAACAATGCTGCAGATCAGCTCTCACGGTCCTGGTTGCCTGGGTTGCGTTCTGCGGCAGAGGGATATGTACACCCACGCCAAAATTTTTAACAGCCCAAACCACGCAATGCTTCTAAAACCGGATTTTCGCAAGTTGTTCGTGTTCCCGAAAGCCTAGAAAGCCACTTGACGACAAACCTCTTTTTTGGTTTGTCAGAGGTCAAGGGTCAGGATAAGATCTGCTTCGTCGTCCAAACTCAGCTAATGTGCCCATTTCATCCCCTGCCCTAGCTTTATAGCAGTTCAACTAATCCTAAATTCTGGCCAGAACCCCCATGGATTTCCCAGTAGTATCATCACAGATAGTAATCTAAAGTTCTTCAATGCGTTCTGGCGTGCCTTGTCGACCTGCCAACAGATTGACAATCATATGACCACTGCGAACCTCCCCAAGACAGCTGGGTGCAAAGAACGCATCAACCGCACTGTTGTGAAGTGTGTGGGCGTCTAGGCTCCAGAGATTCGTTTGGTTGGCTTGGGTATCTTCCATTTGCTGACAGGGTTTTTAATATGGGGGTAAACGCGTCTCCCCGTTGCTCCTCCGCATCCTTGGTATACAGTGAGGAACAACTCTGCGGTCCCTGCCTGGACCTGGTGGCCTACGGTCAGCAGCCTTACCAAGCAGTGGAAACATTCAGAGGACAGCTAACTGTTGCAATCTAATGTGTGTGCGAAGGTGTAGAGAGACACACACGTAGTCATGATGGTAGGAAGTGGGTTGATTGTTCCGAGTATAGACAGTTGGTGCTGGGGAATCGGCAGGCTACACGACGTACACCAAAATATGACCCGACTACGTAGCTTCACGCCAGAAGGCTTAGAACCTACGCGCTACTCTCACGAATTTATCTCTTTCCGCACTCTACTGGTTTGTTTGAAAGTTGAAAGATCCATAGAACACTCAAGATTGACTTCTTAAGGAAGTTTGCAAACTCCTTGAATTATTGCGGAGTTTGCGCTGGAGGCAAGTGAGCCGTGTGCCCACTGGTAGATGTAGATATGCTAGATTCGAGGACCGTCAAGGGCCGCGGACACGCTAGACAGGAAGCTTTGGTAGAATGGAATGGGGAATGCCAACTTTGACGGAGTAGCACGCGCGGGATGCGTTGCTCGCTGGAAAATTTGTGACTGTGTTATACAAAACTACTAGCCATTGACGTTATTTCCTGTAGTCTTTGGGTAAGTGTTCTTTTCCAGTGCAAGTTCTGCCTGAATGAGCAGCCTTCGTCCAAGGCTATTGCTTTAGAAGTTCTGGGTTATGATTGTCAAAATTTTCTCTTAACACAGATTTCTGTGGCCTCACCCCCAGCTAAACTCTCTCCACATTCCTGCGCATGTCTCTTCGGGGTTCTGCAAGCCTACTATGCTGCATGCATTGGCTGCACTAACATGCAGATATTTTCTAGTAGGCGCGGAGGCACTGCTGAACTACGGCGCGTTTTAACTCCCTTGTGCCAGTTCACCTGCCGGTTTTTGTCCTGCAGTAGCCAGCCTGCATATTTCAGTCCTTTACGATAGTGTGTCATCGAAGTTCTGCGGTCGTGTTGGCTTAGCTCCTCCTTTGTTATTGGCTAGTCTGCATGCCATTTTCCCCTAAGATTTTTAAAGCCGTCTAATGTGGACCATGCTTTTCTTAGTTGACTGTTTCTCGCTTCTCTCCTTGCCTGAGGGGTACTAACAGGGGTTAGAATTCCTTTTTATTCCACCCGTAGTAGATCAAGACCGATAGTTACAGAACTCAAGGATGTCTTCTCTGAAATGCGAGGGTTGAAGCGTCGGGCACAGCTACATTTCGACATCTTCCATTATACTTCCTGAGTGCAACTCAGGATTTTAAAAGAATTGACTTACTAGTTTGGCTTTTCGTATGCCTTGTTTATTGCAAAGTACTTTTGGCTTGATACAAAAAGACGCGATGTTATGTGTGTGTACATTGCCCCGTTTACTTAGGTGGTGCAGCTACACGCAAGCTAGCTCTGTCTCTCCTCTCATAGTGGGAGCGCTGAGGGAGGCGGGGAGAGGGAGGAGGATCCTCTCCCGGGAGATACTCAATAACTTTCTGTCTAGTTAGTGTTCAGTCTGGAGTTTGGTGTCTCCTTGGGGGTGCTCTTATGACAAATTGCATATAAAAATTCCCGTATGTGCAGCATTGACTGCCCTCTCAACTCTGTCGGGTGCGAGCCTAGACACGGAAAACCCTGTACACGACAATTCTGAGCAGGTGGCTCTCCGTAAGGAGACTCTATACCCGACAGACAGCCAAAGCACGGTGTCATTTAATTCCTCTTACCTTTGACTTCTCGTTTCTTCGTAGAGACCACTCAATAATCTCATTTACACCATTGCTCTGAATGAACGAAAGACGCTCTGTGGCTAGCTACACCCTCTGTCCTACTCACGTTGACTGTTGCAGCGCATGCTCCGAAGTACAGATGCTACAAGCATAGCTTCATTAATATCCTACTCTTTGCCATGCACCATGTCCATAGCCGCGCATCATACAATTTGAAAGGCACATATCATTGCACGAATGGTTTGCTCATCCCCCAAGTTTCATACGGCGTGAAGCTCCGAGCACTGTTTGCCAGTGTGAATCCTGCGCACAGAATAGTCTTACGGTAAAAGGACTAGAGCTTATTTCACGCTCTGATCCATACCATACGGTGTGGCACGGTAATTCCCCCCAATGTGTCTGCTTCTTTCTCGTCTCCCCGCCTTTTGTCTCCCGCAGCGTGTGTGTGGTTCTTTTGTGCAAGCTGTGGAACAAATGATGCTTGCCCTCTAGCTAGTAAAAACAAATAACGACAGCATTTATCCTGACAGAGGGAGACAGAGGAATGGTAACGAGTAGAAGGAGCCAATGATTGGATTCGTGTTTCGCTATCTGAATAGTTAAGAGCAGTTACGGGATGCCATGCAACTGCGTCCCAAACGGCCGTTTATTCCTTGGTTCTATCCTCTTCTTACATACAATTTAAAATGAACTTTATGACTCATTATTAGTTCCTTAAGAAATATATTTCTATTTCTCATGGAAAAGTGGAATGGACTCGTCCATCACCCGCGGGATGACGGTTGCCTGACTGACAACAGCCCCTGGGGACACGGTATCGGCGGTACAACTGCACACATCTTCCCCTTTACTCCCTTTGCCTCTTTGCTTTCTATTTCTGTCGTCTCCTTTGTGGTGTTGAAGGAGATGCTATATTATCTGTAAGTTAAGGTATACGACAGCCGACAAACAACAGACAGCAAGACAAGCTGCAGCGCGCAAACGTAGAAGTATCAAATAGAGCAGCAAGAGCAGCCAAAATAGCGTTAGAAACGGGGAAAATCGCGAAGGCAGCATTATCGATAACTATAGCAAAGGCAACATAAGTGTCTCAAGGAGGACCCCTCCCCGTCCAGCACCTTACAACATCAACCTAGGCAAGCAGACAACCGAGGACTGCAGTCTCCAGTTGTCTTCCTACTTTTCCCATGTCTTCTGAATAAGGCTGCAACACCAATTCTCTCCGTGTATCGGGATGACCCTGCCTAAGTCTGCGCTGTAGTGGGGGATCTGTTTTCCTTCTTCCCTTTCCATTCGAATTCTTCTTCCCCGTCGTACATATCACCTTCCCTCCCCCAATGGCACCCCCCGCTTTCCCCGCGCCAGTCGCGGCAAGTCAGGTAGCAAACCATGCAGCTGTTATAAAGCAGACGCGAAGAACAGCGGCGGCCCCCTTGCAGCATCAGAGCATCAACCAGCAGCCAACGACGGAGGTAAGGCAATAAAACACTGACACGGAGGGGTATAGCAGTAGCATAGCATCCGTATGCTTCTGTGAAGATGCGCCATGATAATGCCTGTCCGGAGGCGGACTGTCTTGCGACAATCAAATGTTTCGCCCGCCCTGGCCACCCTCCCGTACTCAATTGGTCGTTGGTGTTTTGTGGATGTCTGCACAACACGTGAGCCTCCTCCGCTACACCTGCTACTGCGGATTTGTCTCTGCAGGAGGAGCCTCTTGCTCACTTGTCCATGAAAGAGTTGCTCCAGCAGTTGCAGTTGACAGTGGAGGACCTGTCTGCGCTGGACGCTTCCTTGTCGTCTCTCTTCCAGGGCGCTCCTAATACAGAAGTAACTGAGCATCTGCAACTGGTGCAGGTAGGCGATAACGATCGGGTGTGTGGGATCCGTGAAGACGTGGCTTCTGAGTTGGGGCCAAGGAATATTTTAGGCTCTAAGGTTTGGAGTGCTGTCCTCCCCCCCTTTGTCACTTCCGTATAAGCCTTTGTTCCTGGGGAGCACAACTAGCTCCATGTTAAGTAAGTGGTGGCTAGGGGTAGGCGAGCATATATCTGTGTGTGTATGTGTGCATGCCTGTGTGGATTTTCAGTTTCGCAGCCGCGTCGCTCGCCGGATCAGTCGTTACGGGCAGCTGACGAAGGGACTGACTCAGTTAGTAGAAAAGGCTTTGTCTTTCACTTTCGCCTCCTGCTGCTGCGCAGCACAGTCTCCTGAAGGGCCGCGACAGAGAGAAGGCTTCAGCCCGAGGCAGCTGCACGAACTCGAAGGGCTGCTCAAGCAGCATCAGCAACGTCTGCAAAAGTACGTGGCACAGGGTGTAGACTTTTTTGTGTGTGGTTTCAAACAAGCTGAGATAGTGCAGTACTTCTTGGAAGGTCCGCTAGACACAATATTACAAACACAAAGCGAAAGCAATGCATCCTTCCCGCTATTTTTATGCTGTTTTGTACCCACGCTACGGGGCGGTCAACAGGCTGATGGCCTCGCTTTCCATATCCTTCTTCCAGCTAGAATCACGGCATATACATATATACATATATATATTCACATGTGTTGCGCACTTCTGGATACACTGTGTCGGTCCTATTCAAAAAGATAGGCGAAAGTGCGTGCTGGCGGGAGGGAGGGAGAAGCGTCCTGCGCATGCCTCACAGGGCACCCCCTCCTGCTCTGCGGTGTCTGTCTGTGCGCTTCGACTTGCCTGTAAGGGCTTTCACGCTTTTTGAATGTTCGTTTGCGCACGGATCACTCTCCCTTCGGGAAGCTGCTCGGCCGCCGCAGCCCTTCTTCAATTCTCATTCCTTTCTCCCTGTCAGCCTCATGCTGCTCCCTGTGTGTGTCAGATACAAGTCCCAGTTTGCCGCCTGGTGGCAAAACACGGAACGCCACTTCCATACCATGAGGATGGCCAACTATGTTTGCTCCGTCCAAGAACGGTACGTTTCGCCTTGAAAACTAAGCAGCCACCCTTGTATAATGCGGTGGGCTTCCTGCTTTCGCCTTCACGAGGCTGAACATGCCATGCCGCGCGGGAGTTCAACGCGCCTGGGGTTAGGGGTCGAGTGTACAGGCAACGGGTGTCGATGCGACGTCGCAGCGCTCAGCTGGCAACGGGGACTGGCGTTGTTCGTGAAGGGCCTACAGGGGGCCCCCTGAGGGCAGGAGGCCCCCGGGCAGAGCCGGTGAGAGCTAAGCCAACAGCAGGGGAGCAGCAGAGCATGACGCAGGAGCCTAACGCCGGCAGTGGTGCACACAAGCAGCAGCAGCAGCAACAGCAACAACAGCAGTTGCTCCAAGAGACCCGCCAAGTGATGGTGAAAGAAGTGCAACGTATGCAAGCAACGCAACAACAGCTTCAGCAGTCGTCGACGGCCCTCGAGCAAACAGAGGCAACATACAATGGTCAGTCATGAAGCACGCAATACACCACACCCTGTACAGTAGTACGCAAGCCCAACGTATTTATCTGAAAATAGCTTCAGGCACACCGAGTCTTGAAGCCATTTTCGTGGTGCTTGCTGCGCCCGATAGGCAGGATTGCCAATGGCTGTTCGTGCTGAGCTGCATATCCGTGTTGGGGCCCCCTCAGGTCCAAGAGGGGCCCCAAATGGGCCTCTGGGAGTGTCGTGGGAGCCTGAGGGGCCCGCTGTGGTGTGAATGCCTGGATCCTGAGATTTACAAGAGAATGCGTTTTGCTAGGGCTTTGTTGCTGGGAAGTGTATGCAGCCCCATAGCGTGCAGTCGGTGTAGTTGAATCTGTTATGTACCTCATGAGTGATGTAGTCCTTGCGATATTTTGGTGGAGGTCTTTGGATCAGGAGAAATAAAAAGTTTATGGGTGTACCTAACTGAAAATAGTTCTTGTGAGGTGTATATTCACTCCGCCGTTGACTGCTGTGGTGCGAGAACGGCGATGGAGGGGATGCGCACGAAAACAAAGGAAGGGGAAAGGGGAGTCGAACGGAGGGAGGGAGGGAGGGAGAAGAGGGCAAGCGGTTCCGAGGGTTCTGTGCTGCTGTGGCCGTCGGATATCTCCATAACTCAGAGCACGTGGATTTTTCGGGGCCCGTTGGAGGGTTGCAGCGGTTGAGCTAGGGGGCATTCGCTCTTGTGGCGGAAGCAGCTGTTGTTGTTCGAGATATGTGTCCTACTACAACCGTATTTGCGATGATGAGGTAGGGGAGATATGGGGCTCTATTGGTGGCTGACGGATCGGCGTTGCTGGTGATGATGGTGCTGCAGTGTTTGGGGCGCGGCTTTCGAGCGCGAGAAATATGCTGCGGGCTCTGAAAGAGAGGTACTTAAGGGTTCAGGGAATGGGCGGGGGGGCAGGGGGGGGAAGTTGAAGGGCATCTTTCCCCAAGCAACATTTTCGCGGAAGCAAACGAAAGCAAGAGCAGAGGGAAAGACCGAGGGACTCAAAGAATGGGGGGAAGGGGAGTGAGGCAACCGGAAGGCATGGAGGCGCACAATACGAGATGCCTGCGCACCTGCATGCAATACAGGCTTGAGGGCTCCACACGACCCGGCCCATTGCCAAAGCTTAAACCCGCAGCTTTCTAGCAATGGAGGCGGAGGAGCGGGATCCCTTGCAGCTTGGGTCTTGTTTCATACCTATTTCTTGCATTGTTCCTTCGCGCTCATCCTTATTTGATCTTTCTTCGAACTGCTGTTACTCTTCATATTCTCTGCGTGGTACCGCGGTGAACGGGCAGCCCACGGCATCTTCTGCACCTTGGCTGCCGATGCTTTCGCCTCTTGTTCGCTTATATCGAGTCGGAGGAAGAGGCAGAAGGCGCGTGTTCTTCTTTCTGCCCCTTCTGAGTCCACCATTGTGTGTTCCCCTTCTTTATGTGCCGCCCATTCCACCAGAAGCAGCAGCAATGTGCAGCTCATTTTTTGTATGCTAAAATCCGCTTGTTTGGGCGCTTCCGCATGGTCTTTTCTACTCATTGTTGTACCACTGGGCAACTCCACGCCCCACATATTTCGTGCTCATGGACGGTTGCTTTTTCTTCAACCTCCATGAGCGCTCGAGTCGGTCATTCTTGCCGAGTTGTCCAAGTTCAGTCTTGTAGTTAAAGTGCATGCGGTCCGGCTTCACTTTGATGCTGTACTGCTAAGAAGAGCAATGAGTGCTTGCAAAGGAATGCAACAGTGGTCCTAGTTTTGCTGTCTTTGGGCGGATCGGCTAATAAAAACTACTCGAAGGATAAAATGTCATACAGGATTGCAGATGCTCATCTGTCGATTTCGTGTTTTCGGTTTATTAAGGCACATGGGCATGACCGACTCAACGCATTGCAGGGCCGCCCCATCTCTTTGCTTTTTCTTGTACTGCGGTGTCGCAGGCGACGACACATTTCTTTGTTTGCTGTTCTGCCTTTTTTTTGCTCTGTGTATTTCGACATCTATTTGCTAGGTTCTTATTGCCATTTGCTTGTTGATGCTTGTTTTGATTTATTTTCCGCCACTAGGAGAGGGGCTGCGCCGAGGCGTTTGGCCTGCATGGGCTTCTTCCTCTCTTTATCCTTCCTTAGCTTTGAGAAATAGGCATTCGCGCTAACCCCTAGCTGGCCCGATGGACGTAGCTAAGCATCATCGCCTCCACCATTTGCAGAGCTGAAAAGCGGTAGCACGAATACAACGAAGATTTCTTATCGTAAAGCTGTGTTGTTTCGTTCATCTGCTTTGCAGGACTGCGTCTGATTCAGAGCTTCTTTGGCTCGCGTTCCTCTTCTTCTTGGGGTGCTGCGCATTCGTCTTGTTAAGACGAACCGGGATCCTCAAGCTCGTGATCGGCGTAAGTCTTTGCCCTTATCCCCTGAAGACGCGAGAGCCTCATAACATAATCCGTGGGATAACCCCCCTCTCTTTTGGTGTCGTGGCGTGCTGAAATAACACTTTTTTGGCTCATGTTGGTACCTTTCATTCATGTTCGTAGGGCTTGTCGCTATTTGCTGCTACATTTGAATTGTCACTTCTAGGGAGTTCATTAAAGGTCTCCGTGTGCTACCATTACGTACATGCCATGTAATGAGGTAAACAGACTATTAGCCTGCTTATGTGGCTTATCATGCCTCAGATCACGTGCTTCTCCTTTCGACACTCGTTGTCGCTAGCAATAGCAGCGCTGGACCGGCTTCTTGTAGGATTCTCTTTCTTCTGGGAGAATTTTTCTTGGGGGCTCACAGCCCAGGAAGACTTCCACATTGCTGGCATTCAGGACCTAGCAGATAGCCGTGTTGCCGCTGTTACGACGGCTGATGGGTTTGCGGTCGCTACTCCCGCTCTCGCCCCAATCGTCGCCACTTCTGCAGCTTCGGTTCTTGCATCCGCAGCGAACTCAGCCAAGAGTCTAGGCAGAGAAAGAGTATCCAACAAGAATTCTAGAGGAGAAAGCTTGTCAACGTACTCCGAATATGAGGATACGATGGCGGCTGTAGCTGATCTTGCTGTGGCATCACAAACGGAGCGCTCAGTAGCACTTACTGCTGCTGATGCTTCTGAAGTGATGAAGGCCGAAACAAATCAGGCAGCAGAGGAGGCGAAGGAATTCGAAATGCAAGACGGGCAGGCCAGGCAGCCAACGGCACAAGGTCCAAGCCCCTTGGAGCAAAAAGGAGGGAAACGGCTTGAAGCGGATGGGCGGAACGACCCTAATGCGAGTGGCGGTAGTTCGCCTTCGCAACCACCACACTACGGATATCAGCACCAAGAGATTTCATATGAGACACAAGAGACAGTCAAGAGCAAGGCGTTTGCCTATGGCCGAGACATGGTGTCCGCTGCCCCTGCCGCCCCACATCAAAAGCAGCAGGGCTCACGGAGCCAACAAGCACAGCAAGTGCGTAAGCAGTATCCAACTGCTGATGCGAGAGGCAATATGAACAGCGCCTCTGTTGCCACGCGGCAACAATAATGCCTCAGGTGTGCTGACAACCGAGGCAGCAAAATTCCAGAAAGGCTCCCACTCGCCTTTACTGTGGAAAGGAGGCCTCTATACGGGCCGCTTTCTGGACCCTCGGGGATCTTGTGACGTCCCACAGGGCCAAATGCAGCAGCAGGAGGTCTCTGTGTTCAGCGTCTCCCTTTGTTCGGCGGTATTTCATCCTTTTCCTATTTCCCCCTCATCTCCTTCTCGCTGTTACTATGTGTTCTGTATTATATCGAGGCATATAAATGGCTTATTCGCCTAGCTGTCGATTGTAGTGTATGCGGAGGTTCCGGTTTGTGACTGTTGCTGTCGTTATCAACAATCAAAACATGCTGCCCTTTATACCATAAAATGAAAAGAGGGAACCATACACGTCTATTTGCGCTGAGTCAGCAGCGCCATTTCTTTGTTCATTAGTGTTGGTCTTCTCGTACTCTTCTTGTTCGCTGTCGTGTTCTTGTTTGTATTCCTTTCGATTGTACTCTTTTGTTTCTTGCTTTTGGGGAATCTGATAGAGGTGCAGTTCCTCTATTAAACGGCCGCCAGATTTTTATGTTTCTTTCCCTTTGCACACCATGACTCCTGCCAAATTGTCCGGAGATCTTTCACCCCAGTCTGTGTAAGTAGGCGCCCCGCCCTCGTGAAACCCTACCAGAGGCCCCCGTGGAGACACAACGATGCAACCCCACACAAGGGCCCTCACGGGGTGCGTCTAGGGGCACACACGGTTGCGAGCTCTCGAAGTACCGTCAGGGGACCACACCAGGGGGCCTGCGGTGGATGTTGCGTTTGCCGTTTGGTGTCATCTATCGCTTTAGGAAGAAAATTCCTGGGGGAGTGTACAGACACCGCGAGTAGTGTGCAGGCACTTTGGAGAACCTGGTACGAGGTGGGAGATCGGGAGGCATACGTAAATAAAAGTACTAATTTTGGGGTGTAGGAGGGTCGATCAAGCCGTTTGATTTAAAGGTGTAACGGAGAAGATAGGGGCCACGGCGGACACAGGGAGACAAAAAGGCCACTGAATTTAGCAAGGGTAGGCTTCCAAAAGGGGACATGGGACAGATCGACTCGAGCAAAAATTGACGACTGCTAGGTTACTCGGTGTTGTTTGCTGCCCACTTTACGTGGGATGGGAGGGGCATGAATAAAGCTCCTGTGAAGCGGAACAGCCAAAATTACATTGGAAATGCCAAGGAAGGATGTGGCCAGAACTACCTTTTATGGCTAATACTGTCATGTTGCCCTTTGTTCATGATGTACGTTTCAGCTTCATAGCAAACGCCTTGCAGGTAATACAAGACTTTTCTCATGGTGTCACGAAGAGCGAAAAGAGGTGTCCCTGCAAAGAAGCAGTTACTAGCAAAAAGTTCGCCCTAATTTGCTGCTGTCATTCTTTTGAAGGAATTTACAAAAGATTCTGACCTGCACTATGAATGCGTAAGGAGCGCTTTAGTGTGATCTCTGGCTTCGTGTTATAATGCCAGGGAACAGCATGCCTGCATGCCAGTAGTATGAGTTCACATTTGCTTATCCTTGTGAAAAAATGACATAACGACAATAAGGCCAGCAAGGGACCACCTGCATGCAAGCGGCAGCCCCAACGGGAGTGACACAGAATTGCTACAAAAGATGGAAATTTATTGTGTGAGCTGCCAAACACTTCAATTGAGTGCGTTAAATATTTTTTTCTTTCCAGCATTACCACACCATTGCGCCAATGCCTTATGTTTCATTTCTTTTGTACAACCGTCGATTTCTCTTTTCGAGTTCTGGCGTTCCTCTTGCAGCCAAGAATGCTCTACATGATATGGTAGTGCATTTTTCGGACACGTGAAGAAAATCTTTGGCTTATTATTCCTCGGATTCCTGACCTTCAAATCGTCTCTTCACGTTTGTGTAGGCCATTACAAAGCTCCGTTGTTGTTTGTGCCTTCGCCTGGTTGCCTGTACAAAGTGCCACGCAGTAACTTCATGCGCAAATCAACCTCGCTTTTGCCCGCCTCAAACAGAAGCTTCCTATCTCAACGTGGCCCGAAGTTCGAGCAGTGGCTGCCGGAGTTTCAGCCGTCATTAGAAGATGTCTGCCAACGCGCCTCTAAAAATAATCAAGGCTCCTCCCCTCCCTGCCCCCGCTGGTCGCCGCCCAATTGGCTTCCGAGGTGTGGTGCCTCTTTGTTTTGGGGTAGATTTGCGGTTATGAGTGACTGTGGAAAATTCGTTGCTTGGCGATTTATTGTTGCACCCGTGCGAATTCGTGCGTGTTCGTTCCTATCAGGCAACCATCAACACAAAAAGGCCCTCT
Organism: Cyclospora cayetanensis; assembly: GCF_002999335.1. Taxonomy (NCBI): domain Eukaryota; phylum Apicomplexa; class Conoidasida; order Eucoccidiorida; family Eimeriidae; genus Cyclospora; species Cyclospora cayetanensis. The sequence continues at coordinate 40,562 of NW_020312149.1, read as the reverse complement.
ATGACCCCGTTTTCCGCACTACGAAAGTCAGATCTCACGTTGTTGCTGCTGCTTGTGTTTTTCGGTCGATTTTTCTTCTGAAGTGTGTTTTTTCGGGCGCATCAACCTAATCGCACTCGTGCATCTGCTCGAGGTTTTAAGCCTGTGCAGCTTAATGGCTCCCTTCCACCTTCCTCCTAGTCTTTTTCTGTGCCGAATTCTTATTTGCTCCAATAGGTTCCATCTAATCTCGTACCGCGCTATCCAATTGACTGGAGGAATGGGGGGCGAGCCCTGCTGGTCGCTGCTCTGCACAAACTGGAAGGCAATTACAGTATGCAGCAGCAGCGCCTGCTCATGCCGCTGGTGCAGCGACAGCGGCCTTTGACCCCTGAAGCTTTGGTTGCTTCGGGGGAAGGGGGTTCAAGCTGCTGCTCTGCAGCAGAACTAGTATCGATGGGACGGAGGAAGAGTGCCAGAGCTGGTGCCGCCGCGGGTGCTGCAGCAAAGAGGCTGCTGTTGAGACACCGCAGAGCTCTTCAGTGGCAGGAAGGCGGGTATTGCAGCAGTCGATGTGGAGCAACGTGCAGCAAGAGCCCTTGGCGGTGTTTCTGCGCCTGGCGATGCAGAGGTATCTATCAGCATGCAACAAGGATGGACAGTCTGCTGATGAGCTACAAAGGAAAGACGGAGACAGAAAAGCCCCTCTTTGCTGTCAAACGGACCGAAGTTGCGCCTTCAAGGTGGGGAAAGAATTGGGATTAGGAGTGGATTATTCACTGAATCGCCTAGGTGTGGGCAGGCTGCACCTCATGAAGTGCGCCAGAGGTCTTGGGAAGGAGAGAGGGGGCACGAGTGCCGAAATAAAAAGCTATTCAATTTACAGCTGCATCAAGGAGCTATCGATAGATAATAAGGAAGCGCAAATCCAGAGGGGACTAGGTTTGCTTTACTATTAATTCCGGCGGAGTTTCAGGTGCATATGCGTTTATCGGACTGTGCGCCCTTTTTGTTGCCCTGTGCTCTCTTATTTAATTGAATAGCCCTTATGTGCGCGTCTTATTCCCGCAGGACGACATCTGAGGGGATGCTTTTTTGCGCTTCCAGTGGCTGTTTCCTCCCCACCGTGAAGAAGCCTCACTCTGCATTTGCTGCTTTCGACGAAGAGCAGCGGCACTCTCTTCTTTCTTCCCTCCGCTCGCGGGCTGTTGCTTGGAGCATTGAAGGAGAAGCAGGAGAGGAAGCAGACAGCGACAGAGAGGATGACATAGACGAAGAGGCTGAGGACTTGAAGCGATTCCTCATGAACAGAAATGAAAACAAACACATAGTGCAACGGCTGCACTAATCACAACGAAAATAAGGTTAAGCCAGCCCCCGTGGTTCGCTGTACATCTCCAGCACATACAGGAGTAAGAGCGAAAAGCGAAAACGGTAGATGCGGCTTCCTAATGTGCAGCATATCAAAAAGAAAAGATTTAATGTAAGAGATTCGAGAATTGAAGGGGGGCATGATTCTCAGATTATTTCTCACATAAGTTGAGGGAATCAAGTTCAAAAATGTTGTTCATGGAGGGCAGAAGGGGCCGCCATCGCTCCGTGTATACATTGTTTTGGCTCCTCTCTGAGGCCCCGATGATTCTGCTGCAGATTGCAGCCCGTAAAAGAACATTTTTTTGTAGTTATGATTCAAGCGCGCCATATCTATAAGAAACCAGTTGTCTGTTGCTCTTTACCGTACAATGGGTCTCTCGGTGGGAAAGGGAATGATGATATGCAGCGAGCGAGCAGGCGAGGATCAAGGGCATGATGCAGTGCGTAGATCAAAACAGCACGAATACTTAATCACATACATGCATGACACGCAGCTAAAATATTAGAGGCTTCTGCCGTTGGCAAAATCAGGCGATCTAGCACTCATGGGGGCAATTTCTGCTATTGCTCCGCACGCATCCAAATAAGGTAAAGACACAATGTAGCGAGTGGGAAGAAGGAACGGGGTGGCACCAGAACAATAAACGAAGGCCAAGCAGGCAAGGAGGTAGCGAGAAGTGGAAAACGGCAGACGGCGCGAAGCATGGACATCCCACCTTCGTGGTGCGAAACACAGAAGTCTTGCACAAATTCGTTTTATCAAGTGTCAAATGCGTGGTTCTTACTGCCCGTCTTCACTTTTTTTTCGCTGTGGCTTTACTTGCGACGATTTATTAGCAACAGGAAGCAGAGGCCCAACAATCGATACCTGCAGAAAGATGCTCACGAACTCCCTATGCAGCCTTAGTGTCTTTCAATCAGAACATTAGTGATAATCATGTGGGCATGGGGTGGATGGCAGAAAGATATGGGATTTGTCGAATGCAGGAGCACGCGGTGAAATAGGAAGAGCGCGACGCTGAGGAAAGAGTGTTTGTTTGAAATTCGTCGGCTAGGGGCATACACTACGATTTGTATGAGGATCATCAAGGCTGAGAACCATAATGAGTCTCTGTCCAATGCATAGTACTGCAACACCTGAGGAGAGGCAGGGGGTCGAAGAAATGACAAGCAAGGAGCACACGCCTTGGGCTTAAGGAACACATTTCTGCAGGCACTATTCAAGAGAAACGGAAGAAAAAAGAACCGCAGGCACGGTCATACGGTTGGGGGGAGAGACTATGGCAGGTGAAACTGCTCCACATGAGGGATAAGAGCAGGCAAAGCTGCGGTCAAGAGATGAACATTAAAAGAGCCCCTAGAAAAACAATACCTCGTCTCCATCAGAGTAGCACTGAGGAGGAAAAGAGTCCGCAGGACACGGATCTAGCACGGCGCCTTCTGAAAGAGGATACCCGAAACAGAAGCACACAAATAGGGGGCGTCTGTTCGGACTGCACAAAAGGTAAAAATGGATCACTAGGCATACAGCCGAACAGGGACAGAAATGCTCTGATACTGCGCCATCTCCAAGGACCAGAGAAAGCCGAGGCCAGAAGGAGATATCGGAGCGGAGGGAAACGATGAATAAAAAATAGGCCATAAGAACACATCCATGTGCCGTCATCATGCGCGTGCGTATCAGGTACCCCAGACGGCATGCATAACGCCAGACCATCCCCAACGAGCAGGCGAAAGGTACTGTAGCACAAAAACACGCATAAATAAAGCTAGAGGCTCATCATAAGCAAAAGGATCCGAACCCCAATTCATGATAGGCAACTTGGTGTCTCCGCCTTTATACATGTATCCGCTTGTCTCCGTGTTTGAAAGTTCATCAACCCTTTTTACGCGCATTTTTACGAGGTTGAAAGAGGCCTCTTCTCTGTTCCTACTCTGCAGACGGCCAAGGTGGGACTCCTCTCTTCTATGGAAAAAGGCGCCTGCCCCCTTTCCTGCTTGTGGTCAAGCACTTGTGTAGCTCACCCTTTAGCATAGCGTGGTTAGTATTGGCTCTTTCTTCTTATAGTTTTTGTGTGGAAGCATGCAAACAGACATCTGCAACTGAGTCATACTTGTAGCCAAATCCAAAAGTCCGGCATGCTCGACAGTATCACCAAGAAGCCCGACGCGAGAACCAATGGCATATACACGATTGGAACTACCGCGGATGCAAACTGCAGCTGAGAAAACCACAGCAGCAGCCAGACGCAAGGCATTAAGGGAGGGCTGGCAGCCAGTAGACATTAAGGACTTCAAAATGGAGGGCGCACTCGACATGGAAGGAACAGGCGGCGAAGACAAGCAATGCGCGCAGCTCGAAAAAATATATCAGGCGTACACAACTGGCAAATATTCACTATAATCGTCAGAATAGAGGGGCGCCGGCAGTCCGATGTCTAGATTGAAAAGAAATGGTTTTGCCTTCATTTGCTAAGCAGATGCAAGCCAACATTTTATGGGAGAACAAAAAAAAGCAATGAGGTAAGATTTTAAATGTAGAAGGATATGCTACAAAAACATTCTGTCTAGTCGACAGGATCTAGAGCGAACATCCATCTAGCAGGACTGTGAGCTGCTACTTTTCCCGTTACTACGCTTTTCTTAAGTTAGGATCTTTGTGCTGCCTGACAGTAGGTGCAACACTCGAAATCACATATCCAATGGAAATGGCGCTGTTGGTCGTCAGTAGGATGAAGGCCATCCCCAGCAGCCATCGAACTAGCGCATCGTTCAAGCCGATCATGAACCACGCTATCCTGAAAACATAAAATTGAATGTGCAGACCAGTACCAGATCACTAGCAATGGGAACAAGCTACATCTTCCTCAGTAGCTGCCGCTGTTGACGAACAGTGTAGCGTAGAGTCAGACTTGGAGGGGTTGCAGATATGAGTTCGGCAGATCCAGTTAATCAACCGCAAAACCAGCAAACCTAAATTTACATTGGGCACAAAAGTAGTACCCGTTTCCCGTGCTGAGGGATTGCATGTGAGTCCAGTTGCAGCTGAACTGACTGCGCAGTTTTATGAACAAATTCATTTGCTACCCCCCACGAAAAAATTCACTTCGAAAAGCAATAGGCTTGAAGATGTATAGTCCTTTACATGGATATGAGTCGAAATCCTAATTGACTCACGTGGTGAACAATATGGGGAAAGAGAGCTGAAGAGAGAAGTCTGCGATCATCTTGGCGCAATAGTATGAAGATAGGCGATAGAGTCCTGACTGGTACTCCCGAAGTGCCAGGACTTTATCTACAGTGAAAGTTTGCAGCACGGAGACCATCCCCAAGGTGCTCTAAACGCAACAGGGTAAAACAGGTCATTGGTCATTTCTCGTGTTGTACATGGAAATACGGAGGAGCAACAGCCCTAAAAAGCAATATTCATTAAACACAGGAGGCGAAGGGGGAGACACCTCAATGACATCGAAAAGGAGAGAGGACCCAAAGGAGGTCGAGTTGGGGGAAGGGCTCAAAGCTGCTGATATCAGTGCTTCCTGACCAATGCCAATATGCACATACTCAAAGTTGTAGATGTATCTATTCCCACATTCACAGCCTTTCCATATACGTGCCGTGATCTTCTAAGAGGCGAACCGTATCGACGAAAAGAGGTAAGGAAATAAAAATTGAAGCTTTCACTGAGAAGAAAATATGCCTTGTAGCTAGTTAGACAGCTCGCCCGACCTGATTAAGAACAATAAAAATAGTGGCTCCGTTTCGGGAAAGGTAATTTTGTTTCGAAAGACGAAGGAATATAAACCCCACAAGCAGCGCAAGAATGAACGTCTGCGCAACGCGTGCCTGAAAAAGGCGAGGATTCCGTCTGTTGCTGATGAAGGCGCGGCTAGTCAAAGTGAGCAATTCCTCGATCCTGCGTGAAAGGGAAAGGGCAGAGAACACAGGCGGCAGGAAGGGACTTGACAGAGAGTACTTGATGTAGAAGGAAGACATGAAAGCAGACGTCTGTATTTCTTTCGCTCTCCTCTTTCTTTCATCTTGCGGTTGCGGAATCCTATGGTGCCTCCGTAACAGAGGCGCTGTCGATGCATTCATAAACAAAAGGAATACCGTTCCTTTCTTACCAGCTGGGCTGGTATCTTCCAATTGCGTCTTTTGCAGCATCCACATCTAGCTCCGGCGTTGAATGATCACCTTTGCATTTTCCCGTACACATTGAGAAAATTAAAATATATGCTTTAGTGCCGCTCAACAAGCGAGAAGACGGTTCGAGTGCTTAGCAGTAACCCTAAGGATTCCGTCTAGTTCTAGAACCACCTGTCTGTTTGCATCGGAAAACACCTAATGACGCTGCTTCCATCAAGAATGCGCCACTTTTGGTTCATAAATTTAGGTTTCTGCCGATCCTCATGCCTGCAAAACTCTTAAATCTCGTTGGGAGTATCTGCGTAGGGCGGCTAAGGAAACGACATTGCGGATGAAAGCTCGAAGGTTACAATGGGAGAACAGCTGAAAAGACGGCGCATGCCGCAGAGTGCCACGCACCATCAACATAGGAAGTTCCATCCTGCACACAGAATTTAGGTACACAATAGCCAAAGAGATGGCAGCACTGGAAGGGCAGCCAAGCCATTCACGGAAGAGCTGTTTGGGAGAATGGCTAAACTGCCTTCGCAACAAGAGAGGCGCAACGGAATTCTCAGAAGCGGCAGTAAGCGTCCAGCAGAAAAATGCATCTTCATGCGTGTAGGACAAATCGCAAGTCCGCGTTTGCGTCTGCTATCCACTATAATAAAGCGAGTGTATAAGTTACAGGTTCGCCGGAATTATATGCAGTCCAATGCCAGTGGTGTGCCCAAGCCCACGCCCCTTCGAGACACCTCTCCCATGCTGAGGGAGCCTCGCGACTACGCACAGAAGATTAGCTCCTTGCTAGTAAATGAAAAGCTCAAGGGCTAGAAGTGCAGGGGGAGTGGCATGATCCAAGGCGCGGGGCAGCAAGGACGGCGACAGCGATGAATCGAACAACATCTATCAACGAGAACGAGACAGCCACGGAGGGAGATCGCAGAAAGTGACGCAACACACTCGGTGAGATGTACCTGAAAGTCTTGGCAAACTGCCGTGCTGTTCGTCGAGGCCATATGCTTTTCTCGAATTTGTTGCTGCTCGACCAAATACACACAGCAAGAAATGGAGTCGTGGAAAAGCATTCCAACGCTGCATAGTCGCAAAAAGAGTACCACAGTGCAGCGAAGGGCCATAGAAGAGCTTTATTCGGCTTTAGATTGCCGTGAAAGCTGGCGCAGTGGGGGAAGCTGCACTGGAAAACATGTGGCAAGGGAGAGAGAAGACGAACATGAGACTGCGCCAAAAGACAGCATAGTAGAAGTGAGAGGGAGAGGCTGTGCCGCATAGCGGAGAGCAGCCAGCTACGCCCCTGATGGAAAAGAAAGCTACATCCTGCCAAAACAAAGAGTCTCTAAGGGGCATGGTCTGGACATACCCATTCACAGAGAAAGTCTGCGCGTGTCGCGTTCCAATGAGCAGCCAGCCTGCGCAGGAAACCAGTCAAATCAACGCCTCTGCGCCATGCCATAGTTTCACTTGTTTGTGCAGTCCGGCATTTTCAAGCTCAGGCGCTGTTGGCTCTTGCTCGTGGGGTGGTCGTGGAAAGACACACAGACACTCACACGCAGCTGGGAATAAGGTAACCAAGTGAAACTCGCTTGTGGCATTGCTGGGGACAAGCGTATCTGCAATGCATGTTCACGCGCGGTCCATCTAAAGAAACGTGATTTTGATAGAGCTACCAACCGCAGTGTCGTAAGAAGACGTGGAGCAGGTTAGGGATGCCCAGCAGGAACGACTGCTGCTGCTCTGTCGCCTTACATTTCAGGTGAGCATGTGCCCATGTCATCACGATTATGGGCATTTCCGATGAGCTGGTGCTTCATGAGTAGCTCTATCAGGTATTCAGGAACGCTTGTAAAGGCGGGACAGAAGTGGCCCAGTCGAGAAAAGTACAGCAACGTCGCTTCTCTTTCGCCAAAGAAGGCGATTCGCCCTTGGCTCAGGAGGAGCACCTTGGAGAACATATCAAAAATTGTTGAGCTGGGCTGGTGGATTGTGCAAATGATGGTCCGTCCTAAGCCAAAAAGCGAAGCACAAGAGACCAGAAGCGTGAGGGGCGAACAAGACGGATCGAGGTAGAAGAAACAGCAGCGAGGAGTTTTTGAGCGCGTCGAGGCAAGAAGAGAGAGGTTGATCAAAGGGATGGATTCAAGTACTTCGAAGAGCAAACACGGGAAACAGTCTGATGGGGAATGAGGAGAAACAGGCACACGAGACGAAGGAAATAAGCCCAGAAAAGGTACTCGAAAACGGCTGATGAAGGAGAAGCACAGGAACATAAACAAGGGCAGCTGCGCATACCTCGATTTGCAAGAACCTGGAAGATGCGCATTACATTTTCCGCTATGGAGGCGTCAAGTCCCGTAGTGGGTTCGTCGGCAAAGATGACTGACGGATTTGTCATCATCTCCGTTGCAATGTTCAGCCGCTTCTTCTCTCCTCCACTGATGCCTCTTTGGAAAACAAAACGAACTGAAGCATCTTAGGATCATTCTCTGCTTCGAAAGCAGCACCTGCCGACGGGCAGGCCCCTCAGTTGCGAGGGTAAAAAACCCCTTAACTGCAGCCTCGGACGCAACTGGCTGCTTTCAAGTTTTGGCTACAAAGAGACAGCCGCCGGAAGCCTACCGTTTGGCTGCCATCTGCAGGTTGCCAATCCGAGAGTTCTTCACATTTGAGAGGCCGTACAATTCAATCAAAGAATCCACGAGCCTCGTCCTCGCCTCTTTCCTCAATCCGGTTCGCAGACGCGCCTGAGTCCGTCAAGACGAAGTCGTAAAACCTAGAGCGCTTTCTCTGCATATGTTAGCAAACCAGCTACCCGCTATCTAGCAGTGCTGCTGGCCACCACAGCTCTCACACGCTTGCTAGCCCCCTATCTCAACATACGAGTGGTCTTTCACTCGCGTCTAATGCCACATATCTCCATACTCGGAGAAACCGCATTCCTCTATTTAGCGGAGGTCGTGTGACTGCGCGCTTGTCAAAAGTAAGCACGTCCTAGGATACATCTAGAAGACGAGCTGGCTGGAGACAAAAGCCTGTACTCCACAAGCTTGGTGGTGCTGGTCCCCCAATGGATGATGTCGAGCTCACAACGCAGTCCAGGTGCTCCTGCACAGTGATAAATCCGTAAAAGATGGCTGTCTGCTGAATGTAGCAGCAAAGTCGCTTCACCGCATTCGCGCCAAGAGCTTTTCCGTTGAACAGCACGGACCCTGTGTTCGTCACGATGCGGCGGCTCAGAACTATACAGGCAATAACAGCAACACGCAGGCGAAAAAGTGCAGACAAGCAGATAGGGACAGAGCGCAAGAGTCAACTGTACGTGACAAACAGCACAGCTGCACTGAGAAGTACCGTTGAGGAGCGTCGATTTGCCTGCACCACTCGCACCCATGAGGGCCACTGAACGCAACGCGGCAGGAGATTTCGGTTGACACAGTGTTCTTGCATGTGGAATTCTTCCTGATTCGGTTGCCTCGTATTGCTGGGAAGCATCTGGCTGGCTCTGTCTGTACGGCAGGTGTCGTTCAGCGTTGCACGAGTAGTAAGGCACACGAAACGTTAGCCTAAAGAGCGAGGAGGGCGGCGAGCAAAGCAGCAAACAACAGGCGAGCAAAGCAGCAAGTCGCATGGATTCGCTACCCATATCTCCGGGCTCAATGACACCGCTTATGCCATGAAGAAGCGTCTTTGCTTGGCTGGCTGCGAAAGTGGAGGCCACCTGCTGAACGACTGGCAACGCCAAGGCACCAGTGAGCCTTCTCGGTACTTTGACTTGTACTGTAGGTAGCGAAGCGAAATGCATACACCTATTCTTTTCACTAGTACTCTGAGGTGCTCTATCAGCTATGTCCTGCGACCACAAGATGCATGCGCCGCTTTAGGTCTGCGCTTAATGGCTTTATTACAGCCAACTAACGCGACAAGCAACAGGGCGTCCGACTTGAACCTTCCGTGCCTTGAGTGTGCACATATTCAGAGGTCGCAGAGAACAATCAGCATGTCGAAAAACAAACGAAGCGCGCTGTCCGGATCATCCATTCATTCGGTTCTTGAAGTTTCAGAAGAGCTACAGATACGTTCTAGAGGGCATAGGCTACACTATTTTTCTGGGGAGGACACACTGAAAAGGTAGGGGAACCAGCACTCTTCTTCATAGGCGTATTCTAAGGAGATCTCCGAAAAGAAACATAAGGGCGGTTTTATTGAATGAATCTGTATTTCTACAAGGCAATGTGCATATTGATCCCGGGGCGTTTACGCCTCCTCGATCGGACTCTCTACTCCCCCGTGCCTCTGGACTTACAAGATATATTTTCAAAGGCAACGTTAACTGGATGACAGGGCTTGAGATTCTTGAGTCCCGTGTACGGCGGCACTTGCTCTACCTCCTCTGGCATGGAATCTCCGGCATTCTCATGGACTTCTGCATTGTCAGGGCAGCTGCTAGGCCGTTTATTCATCACACTCACCCGGCTAAGGCTTTTCTGGGGCTTTTGAATGAACTCGAAGGCTGCTATGTTTAATGCTTCGCAGCAGTCTACCGCCCCGGCTGCCGGTACTGAAGTGGAAAGCTGGTGAAGGACCTCCGACTCTGAAGCCTCCATGGCTGAGAATTGGGGAAGCCTCTGCCTGAAATACTTGCAATTTCTACTGAAAATAGGCAAAAATCAGTTTATCTGCATGTAAGAGCGACTAGAGAGAGGTGTGCATTACTCAGGATTTGCGCACTACAAAGACCCTATGGCTAGCGATGGGGAAGTAGCATTCTGCTTCTCCGACACATAGAGTGATTCGGCCATCCGCGTCACAAAGAAGCAGACCCAAAGGGACTCAAAAGGAGCTTAAAACAGGCCCAGGTAGCGGGCACTCAAGAATGCAAAACAAAGTAAACAAAGTGAATGTCTATGTCGGTCTTCCCCACGACTCGGGAGAAACGGCGGCACCAAGAGCATATTTTTGTTCTGGCCAGCAGTGGTAAAGAAAAGCTTCAATGATGTGCCTTGAATTATGCTTGCATGTGGCTCTGGAACCTTTTATTAGGCTCAATTGGGACTGCTGCCCTGAGGGTCGGCAGGTCACTGCTGGTTTTCCAGTGGGGTTTGGATCGTGCAAGGGGCTGTGCTCGTTGTCCCTTGTCTTTAGCAAGAGCTTCCATTTGGCATGGATTTAGTAAGTGTCGTACAATAGTGTAGGTTTGAACATTAAGGCAAGCGCAAATTATTTCAGGGTTGCGTTTCCACGAAGGACTGCTGCCTGTGTCAGCATCTACAGGCGGGTGCCCACAACTTTCCATAAAGATTCGCGTACTCCAAGACATTGCAGGTGGCTCTTTCCTTCTCTTGATATAAGTAAAACCTGCTAAAAACCAATATTTTCGTGCAACTATGCTCATAATCCAAGCTGTGTGGACCGTGGGCCACACGGCTTATGTGCTGGGTTTTATTTTGCGCCCCACAAAGTAGACATTTTGAGCATTTGTTTAAAGAATTGATCTCTGCCGGTGCAGATGTTGTGAACTTTCTGGCTGAGAGGCACTTCGGTGTCGGCTTCACGCTATGATTTCAGTAGGAGCTTTATGAGTCACCTTAAATCCTGGAGGATAGCATACCGAAGGGACGCTGCTCTTGCTTAACACACCCTCCTAAAGTCCTCCTCTTGACGCCACTCACCCTCCAAAAGCATTTTATCATTGCTGAAGGAGCCAAGGATGAGCACTAAGGAGACGGAGCCCCGCTCAACCCCCTCACTGGTCACATGGCACTCGTTGCAGCACCGTGCTCTCACAGGCATAGCTCAAAAAAAATTGGCAATGCAGGTGCTCTATGTGCTCTCTAGGGTATGCGTAGTAATACAAAGTAAAGTTCATAGAATGTAGCCCAAATGGTTCACCCATCCCTTACTCTGTGCTAATACATCGATGGCTTAAAAGCTTGGAAGCGGCTCTGATGTGCCCATTGTTTTGCCTTTCCTGGAGTTCTGACCTGCAAACACAATCCGTTTCAATGCTAGTTGGACAGCATGCAGCACAACACAAGAGCAGCAGGCACGCTTTGTAGAGTGTTGCCCACTCGAGGCACGCATCCCATGCGGCTAGTTAAAGCAGCACCGCGATCATCTGCAGGTTCCCAAAGAGTCACACGAGCGCGGAACGATTCCGTCGTCAGCCTCTCCCCGACCCTCACAATAACCGCTATGCTGAGGCATGCGCACGTCTTTAGACGCACAGCTGCAATTATTTCACCCTTTGAAGATTGTTGGCAAAGCTTCCGTGTTAACTGGCATACAGTCGCTGAAACAAAAGGCACCTGTTCATCGCGTTGTATTGCTTGTACCACCTGGCACTCTATTGGGGTTTGGCTCCCCAAAGGAAAGACTCCATTGCTCTTCCCAGTATTCCAAACCCCTGGCCAGCCGTTGGCGGCAGCAGAACACCTCCCTGTTGCCTCCTTTTGCGCAACTTTGGCAGTCTTCAGTGCTACTTCGTTAGATTGCCCTGTTTTGCTATTCTTTAATAAGGGCTCCTTAGCGGGCGGCCGCAGAATAGATGTGTTGATCTAACATGTAACTTGGATCACATGATCTGGTTCATCTACAGCTTGAAGCAAGTTCTAATCGCCCTCCCTCTCATTTGCTTTTCGCTATTTGTTTTGGTACTTTAGGCACTTGCGACATTCACCTCATTCCCTGCCCATTCCCAGCCCCTGAAGTCCGTAAAACCCTAATAATCCGCGTTGTGGCGGAGAAGGCACAAGGCCGGACGGGGCGGAGGGAGCAGGAGCGAGGATGAGTCAAATGCCATGTGCAAATAAGCGGAAACCGCACTGCACACACCTACACACTCCTGATGAAGCCTAGACACTAAACTCTGCAGGTATCCCCTAATCCCTAAATGATGCCCACTGTACCTGAGGGTTATGTGTAGCATATCACCGTGTATAGGGTACAAATGAGCCCTTTTAGGAAAAAACCACGTCCTCCCAGTCTTCAAAAATGCCATTTTGGGCTGGGTCCTCTCACGTCCGCAGCAAAACAGGTTCGGACAAAATATGCCTCCCTTACATTCCCTCAGCTCTATTCCGCTTCTCCCGCCTAAGCCTCCGGTATTCTTTTTGCGCAGTTTCGTATATTTCCGCCTTCTGTTCAAAGCCATTGAGGCGTAAGCGATCGAGCGCTTGCGCCTCCGCGCCCAGCATCTGTCGCACCTTCTTTGCTAGACCTGAGAGAGACAGACAGGGCCACAGCAAAAAAAGAGAATCATCTTTCAAGACCTAGAAACGCACAGGGGAGCAGGCGTGGAGTGGCAAGTGGCATGCTAACTGTGAATCCTTGGGACGCACAGAACGAGTCACTCGACTAAGCGGCAGCTACACGGAGAGAAAAGAAGCAATAAGGATACTAAACCCAAGACAAAAAAGCTCCACACAGAAGTCTTCAAACAAAAGGAGCCAAAATCTTTTCTATCAACCGCATTTCGCCTCGCCTCTGTTTATCCGCCTGTACGGCACTTTAGGTCTGTCTATCTAGCTCATTCTGTAGAAGATCTCCATCTATGTTCTTTTCCTGCCCATTCGCTCTGCTTCTCGCCTGCCGTCTACCCTCAGCCCTCCTACTTTCCGCCTGCGGCCTTTCGAGGAGCTGTCTTACCAATTTGGGAGAGCGGCTGCTCCTGAAGTCGGCATCCAATGAAGTCCTCTATGCGGTGAAGGGCGGCAACATCCACAGGGTCCTGCACATCCCACGCACCACACCCAACACACATACACACAAACACAAAGGCCTAGTTGGGCATAGTACGTAGACCCCTGCCAGCCGCCAATCTCATCCTCAAGGACTGCCGTCTGCCAGCAGCGCAAGCCATACGTCTTCAAATGAGCTGTGGCTGAAGCGCAACGGGGATTCATGCCCAATAGAGAAACGCATGCAGTCCGCAAGACAGGGCCCTTAGAGAGGGCCCTTTTGAGGGGCCCTCTCTAAGGGCCCCTAGAGGCTCCGCTGTTGAGATGCACCCACATAGAACTCCCCAGAAACCCTACAGGAGGCCCCCTACGTGTACAGAAGGGGCCTCCGATGTGCCTGTGTAAGACTCACCACGAATGTGACCGCAACTCCCCTTCTCCCAGCGCGAGCAGTGCGACCAACGCGGTGCACATATACTTCTGGCTCTTTAGGAGGCTGCAGATTGATGACGAAGTCTAAATTCGGGAGATCCAAGCCCCGCGCTGCAACGTCTGTTGCAACAAGGAGACGCATGTGCTGGCTACGGAACGCCGAGAGAGCGGCAACTCGCTGCCTCTGCTGTAAGAGTGAGTGCAGGCAAACGCATGCGATCCCCAGCTGCTGCAGGGCTGTAGCGAGTTGCTGCGTCCGCCGCACGGAACCCCCAAAGACGATGCCACGCTGGGAGACGAATGGCTCCTCCTGCAGCAAGTGCAGCACGTAGACTCCCCGCATGGCTGCCGGAACAAAGATGTAGCGATGTTGTAGCTGGGGAGGACAGGCTGTTGCTGCCTCGGGATGCAGCAACGGCATGCGGTCGTCACCAAACTCCTGCTGCAGCTGCAGCAGCGCAGGACTGTGACTTGCAGAGAGCAACAGGGTCTGCCTCCCCGACGCAGCAGCAGGTAGCGCAGACAGCAACAATCCCAAATCGGGGCCGAATTCCTCGCTCAACAGTCTGTCGGCTTCATCCAATACCAAGCAATCAACAGCTCCTAGCCGCTCATGAATGGAACCCCTGACCGACGCTCGGAAAGTCTTCCGTTCCTCTGTGTCATTGCCCCTCTCTCCCCCACTTTCACATTCGCTTGCGTCTACCCCGTCAGCTGCTTCCTCTGCCGCTGCTACGCCTCTCTCTCTTTGCAGCAAGTCCGCCAGTCTCCCAGGAGTCGACAGAACCACATGCGGCGCCTGCTGTTGCAGTGCAGTGGCTTCAATCATCATGTCCCTCCCTCCGGTCACCTCCACCCAGCGGAGGGCAAGGTGCTGTCCATACACCCCAAACTGCTCCCCCACCTGCGAAACAAGCTCCCGTGCAGGCAGCAGCACTAAAGCCATAAAGGCGTGCCCTATGCCCTGATGCAGGCGCTGCAGCACTGGCAACAAGTAGCACAAAGTTTTGCCGGTACCCGTAGGGGCGATCGCACAGAAATCGTGTCCCGAAAGCCCCAAAGGGAGAGAAACGCGCTGCACTGGAGTCGGCTCTAAGATAGAGAGATGCTGCAAGACAGCACAGAGGGACGGGCAGACGCCTAAGGAACCGAAAGTGGACGAGGCTGTGGCTACGGATGCTGAGGCCGTGCCAGGAGCGGCAGAGATTTCTGGCGTCTCCACCGAGTCATCTTCACCAGATGACTCGACGTCGTCGATCTGAATGGAAGCTGCGGTCTCAGAAGCGTCGGAAGCCTTCAAGGACCCATCTACGGCCTCCTCTGCCTGCGTTTTCTTCCGCTTCGGTGAACTCTGACAGTGCCGTGTTTTTGGAAGAGCCCCCGGAAGGCGGCGTGAACGCATCGCCATGGAGCGAAAGGCTGAGTAAATGCAGATTTCGGTCACCACGAGGAGGAGGACTCAGCAGAAGAACAGAAGAAGCAGATGCGGTGACGCCTCTAAGACTCAGCAGCGGAGGCGCTGCGGATACACCCCACCTCGAGGGGATCTGCTTGAGGGTCAAGTGAGAGGAATCTACATTCAAGAATGCTTTGCAAAATTACAAACATTGTTTTGCTATGCGTCTTGCTCGGTGTCCTGCCCACGTGTGGGGCGGGGCCCCTCACAGGCCGGGGGAGAGCGGAGGCCTCAACTACAGGTGCTCAAATAGATTCACTTGCAAACCCACGTGCGCAGAACATCCCTCTGTGGATGAAAAGACGCATTATGAGTTTTTAACCTGTCGAGCTAGCTCTGAGGCGATGCCGCGATCGTAACTGTCGAGCCGTCGTAGAGGATCTCTGTCGCACGGTCTCGGCGTTCCTCCAGGACGCATTCGCGCTTGTCTGGCATTTACCACGCGTAAATGCACGTCTCCCACTCCAGGAAAAAGTAGGAGCTGCCAAGCCAGAGAGCAACGTGTAATAGCATGGAAACTCCGAGAAGAGGGCGCTGAAAGTGTTCCTATTGTTTCACATCAGGGTGTGTTCTCCTCTCCCTCGCCAAAAAATAATCCGCTTTCACCCACAGTCCCCTGGCGTGCCGCGCACGTCCGCCAACATACGCTTTGAGAGTGTCCACTACATGGGCAGTCCTTAAGGTATCGGTAAGTATTGATAGAAGAGCCCGGATGCGAGCACAGGCGACCTACCGCAGAACCAGACTAGTTAGCTTCGTACCACGAAAATGGGCATCGCGCGCTAAGCTGCAATTTGGCGTTGGCCGCATATGCTTCAAATGCTCAAAGGGTGCAGGGCGTACACCCCAGCTCTCCTCCCCCTCTTCATCCCCAAACCAAGTGGGGTGGTGACCGCAAAGAGAGTGGATAGGCAGCACTCAAAACGGAAAGCTCCTTGCTTTCCCTAGAGCTGTACTTTTAACTTAAGAATCGCGGATCTCGTGACAGGGCCCATGAGGCGCGGTACCATTCATTTCCTCACGAGCTGTGGTTCCTTCACTATTTTATGTTTACCCTCCTATGTAGGGCTATCTCTAACGGCAAAGCGCCTCCGGCTTCCCCGTAGGTGGCTGCACACTGGACTGAGCACATTTTGCACCTACGGCTGCATGAAAGTGTTACTTCATTAAAGAAACATAGCTATTGGTGAGTGTTTTTTTGTACGATCTTCTGCAGCAGGTTAAGCACTTAGTCAGATGCAGCTCCCCCTTTGTCTGCAGCTGCTGTGCGGGCTCCAGTCTGCGTTCGGCATAAAGGCCGAACTATAGATGGTAGCGGCGTTTTGCTGCCCTGTCCCCCATGCTTCCCCCAAACAATCGAGCACACAGGTGTCCTACGAAATCGCCTTAATCCAGAACGCTTCCTACCTCTGCTTCTATCGAGCTGCTCCTCTAAATGATAAGCTTCTGTTTGTTCATCATTGTATTTGCCTTCTGCCTGCCGTGCAAGAGACCGAGGCATTAACGCAGCAGAAAAAGGCGCGAAGCGAAACAAGCTGCCAGGGAGAGCGACGCAATTGCGGGGAGAAGAATCGGGAAAAAATGGCAGACATGGAAGGCGACTTGCATAAAGAAGCACTTGATGGCGCGGGGGAGAAAGACCACCATGAACCGCCGCGGCAGGGTGTCATGCAGCTTTTTCGTGCAGCCAGGCTGTCGAGCAGACAGAGCAAAAAGGTATATATATATATATATTAGCTCATCAGCAGAAGGCAAACCCGAGCACCGGGTAGAGGAGTGGGAAAACGTGGGGAGTGTGCAGCCATATTTTGGCGCATGTAGGCCTTGAGCTGGGTACTCCAATAAAAGGCACCGCCACACCGCTTCTATCCCTCCACCCCTCCCCGTCCCCCCAGCCCGTTGCTCTGGCGGGGCAACACTACTATTGAGGGTGCATACAGCTGATAGTGTACGAAGCGGTGAAGTCTAGAGGCTAGGGTGTGCTGCCAAGATCTGCTCCTCGTGCAACAGCAGATGGAGCAGGCGTCTTGGGTTGAAGATTCTTCCTGAGGAGCTCGGGCACGCAGGAGTCATCATCGCCTCTACCAAAGAGCTTTTTCCTCTTGGGGCCTCCTCTGGGGGGGCCCTGAGAGTTGTCGTCGTCATCATCTTTATCATCATCGGAGTCACTTGCATCCTTCTGAGGGCTGTCCTCTTCGCGTTCTTCGTCCTCCTGCTGGCTGCCCCCCGTACTTGTTGCTGCAGGAGAAGTTTTCTTGCTCTTGCCACTGCCGCCACTACCGCCTGCACCAGGCGCTGCTGCTGAGGCGTCCGAACTCGCGTCAGCGGCTGAATTCTGAGTGGCATCGACTTCTTGAGAATTGTCTCCGGTCGAGTTGTCGCCCTCTGACGGCGCGAGCAAGGCCCTTGTGGGAAGGGCATTCACGTATGCAGCGAGCTGTGGATCTGGAGGGAATGGCCTTGGACCAAGGCAATCCTGGAGATCGGCGAAAGTGAGGGATTCTTTTTCAAGTAACACGGTACTGAGAGCGCGCATTTCCTGCAGCGCCAGGGAGAGACGCAATCAGGGCCGCATGCACAGAGGACAAGACGGGCAATGATTCGTACAAAGCGAGCAAAGGGAGAAGGCGGGAGACAACAACACGCAGAAAGCGTCAAGAAAGGATGATCCGCACGCCTCAGATCGAGAAGAAAGGTATATCTACATATACATATAGACACCCCGCAGGAGAGATACGGAGAGGCACAAGAGCACAACAGCATCACAATGCCACAAAAGAGAGCACCCCCGTGAGCAAGTCACCCCCAGTTCAGAAAACAACGCATCACACAAGGACACGGATAGCGTGTCTCTACATTACAGAAGGAGCGTAGATGGGTTATGAACACAATTCTACATCTATATAGACGCCTTTTGGGCGAAGAAGAAGGGGAAGGGACTGGGGGCAAAGGCAGTGGAGCACACCGTTTCCCTCTCCTTGAGTAACTGCTTCACGCGTTCATATTGTTCAGCAATTAAGTTTCGCACTTCGTCATCCACAAGCTGTACGCATACACCCCAGAGGAGGCAGCAGCAGCAGCAGCGTCCTGTAACCCGAAGGGTGTGGATTTAAAAGCAGCAACTTGAGGGCTTGCAAACAGCAGCCACTTCTAGGTCTCCTCACTTGGGCAGTTGCATCCGAAAAAGGCTGAAATGGATCCTGCGGATTCTGCCTGCTTCGCTTCAAGTTCACCAGACCAACTTTAGGATTCATGCCCAGCTGCATGACGATCAGACGCGCCAAGTGGGTCGCCTTCTCTATATCGTCAACCGCCCCTGTGTCGCACGCATTGCATGCCCCAAGCGAGCGCGTTAAAGCCTTGCGCGTAAATACCTAATTCTCCACGGTTTGCAGCACTCATAATAGTAGCATTAATATGAAATTGTTGAAACCCCTTCATAAACGCCCAAGTCCTCGACTGCGGCCATACCACTGGAGATGCATTCCATGAAAAGCTCCTCCGCGGCTCGGCCTGCAAGACAGACCGCAATGCGGTCCAGCAAAGCCTCCTTCTCATACAGCTCGACGGGAGGAGGCATCTGCTGACTAAAGCCCATCGCTCCGCTGTCTCGGGGGATGATTGTCAGCTTCAGCACAACATCTGAGGCACAGAGAGACACAAGCGCATCGGCGAGACGTCGCAAAACTCTTACCGCCCCTGCGCCTCCCCAGCTCCGGGTGTAGGACACAAAAATGCATTGTTCGCAGCCGGCAGCGGCAAGAAGATAACAACACAAGCACCGCAAAATGCATGTGATGGCCAGGACAAGCAAATATGACACCCAATGCACGTGCCAAATCAGCAAGAGAAGCTCCAACCTGAAGCGCAACGCACCTGCATGCTTCAAGAACCAGCCTGCAACAGCATGACCCGCTTCATGAAGCGCAATCGTCTTCCTCTGCTTGTCGGACATCAGACTCTTCGTGTTCGAGGGGAGACCTGCAAGAGTCCGTTCTACTGCCATTTCAAAATCCTGCACGATCAACAGCCAAACACCGCCTCCACCCAACCACACACATACAAGTCACCACCCCGTCTACCTCTTTCCTCAAGAGCCTGCCGCATGCGTCTGTTCAAGTTGCTTCATCAAAAGCACGCGAGGGCTATCTCCTCAAATGGAAGGACTGACAAGCGCAGGATATCACGCTGCACGAAGGCTATAAAGACACCGCAACTACGGCCACTGCCGCTTTTACCCGTTGCTCAATGCCCCGCTTGCTGCGCCTCCTCGCGGCGTAGATGGCTGCCTCATTACAAACGTTTGCTATGTCTGCACCGACCTGTGTGTACAGCAGCAACACATGCAACGCTTTCAAGACAACTGCACGCACGCGCTAGTCGTCCATCAAGACTACGAGCGCCCCTCTCGGCGCCTCGTGCACTTTCAGATAAAAGCACAGCCGATTTACGAACAGACAGACTGGCATGCATATGCACATGCACGAGGCTTTAGGTACTCGGGCACAGACTGCATGCAGCATGAGGGTCATTGAAGATGCAGCTGTGCGCGTCCACGCTGGCTGAGCCCTGCATGGTGGAACGATATCGGATAAGGCCTCGCCTTCTTTCGCACGCAGAAAAAGGGCAAACGGACAAACGAAAAAAGAAGAGAACGCTTTCTAGGCAGGCAGCAACGCGCTCAGTAAAAAGACAACCCCACCATTCCAGGAGTGAGTGCAGCCATCCGTTCGGCCAGGGCATCGGCGTCAACGCGGGGAGACAGCTTGAGGGGCTGAAGATGGACCTGGAAAGAGGGTTACAGCAACAAATAGGATAAAGTCAGAAGGCGGCAGCACAAGCGTCTTCAACCTTTCTAGATGCACGGCTGCGGACGGAAGGGAAAAAGGGTTATAAGGCTTGGAGGCGCATTCCAGTTGTTGCTGGTGAACTGCGGAGAAGACGGTGGAGGCGAGCGAAAAATAGACATATACATACATATACATATATGTATATGTATACCACAGGGCACACCAAGCAGTCAGACGGAAGGAAGGGTAGACGAAGACAAAGGCGGCATATCGCCCCAGAGAGGGCCTCCTCTCGGCAGGCAGAGGAGCACCCAGGAGGAGGTGGCAGTCTTTCTTGGACGGTTAAAGACACCGTCCATTCCAAAGCTAGCGAAGTAATAGAAGAAAAGTACTTTTTTCGGGATAATGCTGTAGGAGTGTCGTGCCCATGTCTCACCTTGAAGATCTCGGCTCGCTCCTTGACATCAGGCCTATTGATCATTACACGTCGGTCGAAGCGACCCGCGCGCTTCAAAGCCGCATCCAGCAAATCTTCTCGATTGGTTCCTGAGCAAAGACGACCATAGCTTTCCCCGACCCTTCTTGGACAATCGCATGCACTCCGAAAAGGGGGACGGTGAGGAAGAGCAGACTTCCTAAATGCACATGCATCTCTCGGCAGGAAGCTGCCATGGGGTCCCTCCAAAGTGCACGTACCTGCCAAAACAACAACCGACTGCTGTGGAGAGAAACCATCCATTTCAACGAGCAGCTGATTCAGCGTCTGCTCCCTTTCGCTGTTTGCAAACTGAGTGCTGCGGCTGGCGCCTACGCTGTCGATCTCGTCGATCCAAATGATAGCTAAGACAAGCACACGCAATACCAGAGAAAGCAAGGAATAAGCCGCAACCCACGCGTCCCGGTAGCAGGAGACAATTCCCAAGAAAACCACGAGGTCACCTCGACACGCCAAGACACCCTCTGCATAATCACGAGGTCACCTCGACACGCCAAGACACCCTCTGCAAAATCACGAGGTCACCTCGACACGCCAAGACACCCTCTCCTCCCCAGCAGCCAAGGATCCTGAGAAGGCATCACACCGATGTCCTCCTACACCCTATTTCTGCCCCCCAAACTAACAAGGCGCTGCTTTTCTTGCTTCGTCGAAAAGCTCGCGAACGCGGGAGGCTCCAACTCCCACGAATAGCTCTACAAAGTCGGAGCCACTAATCGAAAAGAAGGGGACACCCGCCTCTCCAGCAACGGCCTGCCCACACAGACACAGCCATAACTCTCGGAACCCTCAAGTGGCTTGGCCCTCCCCCAGTTGCTTCACCGCGAATACACAAACCGTCCGCAAGACAGGCGCTGCGCCACTCAACCCCAAAAGCAGCCTTCTCACGCACCCTTCCCACCAAGGCCGAGAACACATACACACGCAGAAACACAGAGAGAGAGAGACACACACGCACAGAAACACACACGCACAGAAACACACACACAGAAACACAAACACAAAAAACACAGAAACACAAACACAAAAACACAGAAACACAAACACAACACAGAAACACACACATATACATACACACAGAAACACACACATACATACACATACACACCGCAAGACTTCAACGAGCCTCGGCTCACCTTGGCCAGAAGCGTCTTGCCCGTACCAGGGGGCCCAACCAGAAGAGCGCCCTTGGGCAACTTGGCCCCCATTTTATGAAATGAAGTAGGATTTTTTAGGAAAGCTACGAACTCCATGATCTCCCGCTTGGCCTCATGAAGGCCTACACCCGCAAGACCAGCAACACCCAAGCACAAGGCACACCGAAGCCTTGCAGACCGCGAACTGCACAAGCGCGTTCTACACTACACACACAGGGCACTGAGCGGCAAGCTTCTCCTAACTCCCACAGTCGTGTGGAGGCGCGCCTACCCGCAACATCCGAAAAGCGAACCTTCACCTGCAAATCAAGAGGCAGCCACACACCACTCCTTTCTGCAGTGCTCCCTCCCCCCCCCCGCATTCCAAGCCACACTCATCGGTGTCCACACAAACCCCTTTGCTAAGCGAACCCCAGCAGCAAAGATCCCTCCCCCTTAAGCCAAGCACCCTACTGTGTCGGGCTTGATGCGCGCTCTCTTCGAACTGCTGCTGCCTAGCAGACGATTCAGGCCACTTGCACTGCCCCCCCTGCAGACGGACGCAGCCACACACTTTTCTTCGCCAAAACTCTCAAAGCTGCAAGATGGGATAAATACCTCGAGTCTACCCTGTGCGGCACGGGCCGCCGCTCTCGCAGTTTAGCGGCGCTGTCTAGAAATCCTGCACCCGAGAGGACTGGACAGCCTCTAGAGGTCACTTCTCCTCCGTCTTCAATTGCAGGGGAGGGCCTCTGGGCGTCAAGAAGCACGCACAATACATGCGCGCGACAGAGAGAGAGAGAGAGAGAACATTCAAAAGTACCTGTTGATCGCGCCTCCCATGAGGAGGTCCCTCGCTATCGTTGCAATAATGAGAAGGAAGAAGGTGGACGCAATCAGATCGCCGAGACTGAGGCTCCAACCCTCTTCCACGTAGATGGGCAGGAAATCCTTCGGGTGGATACCCAGAGACGCCTACACAAAGCACCACCTCAATAGGGAAGCGAGTCGATGCAACACTGTACACGACAAGGACTGTTTCAGAGCTTTGTGTCTCTGAGACGCTTTCTTGAGAGGGCCGTCGGGATATGCTGCCGCTAGCCGCCTGCCGCGGCTCTCCAGCAGCCCTTAGCCACGCTAAACGGGGTCTTAGAGTCAAGAAGCGGGGTTTAAAACTCTTATGCAGCTACGGTTCTTCGGGTGCAACTCTGGAAGGACCTGAAAATGCTCCATTTTCTCTATGAAACTTTCGGGAGCAAGGCCTGTCCGGAACCGAACGATATGTTTCTTTGGCAGTATGTCGCTTAACTTTGGCTGTTGTAGCTGCTGATGATCCTGCAGCACCGCCTGTGACTGGAAGGCCTGCTGCTGCGGCTGAGGATACGCAAACAAGTAATCCTGCTGGGCGGAAGCCTGCAGTTGCTGCATCGGCGGGTTCTGCTGCATCGCCTGCTGAGGAGTCTGCACCGTCAGGGGCTGCTGAAGCGGCTGTTGCATCTGCATCTGCATCCGCTGCTGCTGCTGCTGCTGCTGCATCTGAGCATACATCATCATCTGCTGCCGTTGCTGCTGCTGGATCTCCTGCAACTGCTCTGGAGTGGGTGGCGCCCGAACTACCGCAGTGCAGCGGCCTCTATCGCCAACCACCACAACTTTCTCCACCAAGCCCCTTGCCACGTAGGAGCTTAAAAATTCCTGAAAGCAGCAGCAGCACAGGCAAACACATATACATTCGCCCTTGTTGCTGCTGTTGCTGCTGATCCTTCTGTTGCAACTTGAAAAAGACGGCACTCCTAAGGACCCACAGTGTTATATACATGTATATGTAGATACATGTCCTCTATAGATATATATATATACCCTTGTTATTTATATACATATATATAACAAGTACATATATTCTTGATATAAAATGGTCTTAATGCGGCTGCAGTTGGGTCTGTTTACACAACTAAGCGAGCAGCCACAACAGCGCTCTCAAGGTCTATCCTCGCATCCCACCTGTAGTGACAGCTGAGGCTCCGCAACCCTCGAGAGCAGTGAAAGTGCAAAGATCCAGAAGCCAAGCCAAATACAGATTCTTAGTAACAGATGCTGCAGGGCACCTCCAGATGGAGGCATGAAGGGCAGTCGCCCGCTGCTGGTGCCGCTACTGCTGGCATTTACGCTGCTAGCCCCCCCGCTGCTTGTGTCTGCCTTCTTCGAAGCCTCCTTAGGATAGAAAGCCTCAAAGCCTAGTGGCACACGCCGCGAGCTACCCCCAGGTGCTGCCGGGCCTTGATTGCGTGGCTCCCTGTTGCCGTTGTCGTTGCTGTTGCTACTGTAT
This sequence comes from Cyclospora cayetanensis, assembly GCF_002999335.1. Lineage (NCBI taxonomy): Eukaryota > Apicomplexa > Conoidasida > Eucoccidiorida > Eimeriidae > Cyclospora > Cyclospora cayetanensis. The sequence continues at coordinate 16,751 of NW_020312149.1, read as the reverse complement.
CTGTCGTCTCTCCTCTGACCAACGCTGCCACCTTCCCTGTCAGCAGCGCCATTGCTGCTGCTGCTACTGCTGCTTTCATTGGGGTCCTTTGGCTTGCTGCCACTGCTGCTCCGACTATTGAGGCGCGAAAGACTTTGCGTGAGGCGCTGCAGCAATACGCTAGCTGCAGCTTGCTTCTCTTTTGCTGCTTCTGCCGCTGCATAGAGCAGCTGCCGCTGCAAAGAGGGGAGCAGTCTATCCAGGAGGACCACGGGAGCCGCTGCTGCCAAGTGCAGCACCCTTTCTGTTGCCTCATGTAGCAACAGGAGCTGTTGCTGCTGCTTCTGTATTTTCCGCTGATGCCCCCCATCATCCAGTAGCAGCTGCTTTGGCGAACGGTTTTGCCGCCTCAGCTGTTCAACTGCATTGTCGCCTGTTGGAGCGGCACTGTTGTGTTGGCCTATACTATTCAGCAGCGGGATGCTATTGCTACTACTAAACAAGTCATGCTGACCTGAATGTATCAGCGCAGCAGAAGAACGAAAAGGCGTTCTCTCTTTCTGATGGTGCAGGAGGTGACGCCGAGCTGTCCCTTGAGCGAAGACAGAAGCCTCTCCCTGTACCGACGCGCTAGCTGCAGCTGCAGCCACTGCCGTTGCTGAAGCTGTTTCATGCTTCCATGGTGATACCAGTGCGCATTTCTGCCGCGTTTGGGGCAGCAGTCGTGAGTAGGGAGCACGGGGGAGCGAATTCAGTCCTTCAAGAACTCCAGAAAGTCGCAAGCCAGCCCGAATGCCACGCTGCAGCTGCTGCTGCAGCAAAATCGCTGCTGCAGCCTGCATGCCGGCCCTGCTGTTGCTGCTGCTGCTAGTGCATGCAGCAGCTATTTGTGGACAAGGAAGCTGCCACTGCTGCTCCCCTGTAGGTGGAACCGTGCTTCTAGTTGTTTCCCTGGCGATTGAATGGCTGCGGCGGGAGTTGCCGCTGTCTGAGAGAGGCTTCACCTGAAGAAGCAGTTACAGCAGTCCTGACACTGGAGATAAAAGAGTTTGTTCTCAAACAAAGACGGCAGCAAACGCCGCAACACAGGCGGTCCGCGGGGCCGGTATGCAGTAACGGATGGCATGCAGCACCGGGCCTTTAGGGGGCGTTGAAGGCTGGCACTGCTCCAACAGTGCTCAAATATCTTGCTAAAGCGATTAAAAGGTTCTGTGCAGCACAGGTTAAAGCAGAAGGAGGGACGCATGGGGTGTACTGGGTGGCGGTATTGCGGCTACTGGAAGCCAAACATATGAGTGGGAAGTACAAAGGCAACTGTGCCGAACTGCGATACATGCAAGGGCGAATGTGTTAGTAAAGGCGTAAGATTCCTTGTTCTGAGAGGAATTCGCTGTACACTCGTGCCTTTTTGCGGCTCTTGGAGTCTGCCTTGCTGTTGCTACATCATTTTCGTTGCACTTCCAGTACCTTGGTAGGCAGCAAGACCTCTATTCGGATTCTGTACTTTATTCCTAGTGGCATAATCAGCCAATGAATCCTGCACTTTTTTGCCTTATAGAATTTCTCGCCGCTTCAGAATGCAGCTGTTGCATGTGCAAGCCCATGAGTGGATTCTCAATGGTTTGTGTGGCTACAAACGGCCGTTCTACTGAGCAGCTTCCTCATCCCCAGGGCACTGTTCATCTGTTTCCTTCGGATCTGACACTAGCAAAAGTGCAACTAAGACCTTTTAAATCTGGGACCGAGCATCTCAATCAGCTTGATGTACTTCCTAAAGGCCAAAGCGAAGGTCTGCCGCGTAGGGTGGAAACTGACCGTGTTAGAGGCCACATTAGGCATAAACACTACCCAGGAAGAGAATCGCGCATACTTTTGAATACTGAATGGGTCAGACGCGCTGACAAAACCTCGAAACCATCAATTTGCTCCTAGCTGTGCTAACGTTGCGTCCCATAATGAAACTGGCACATTATACGCTCCATCTACAATATTTTCTGGAAACCGCTGGACTTCAGAGTACGTACAAGCCTAGGATAAGGCGGCGATTACTTTCCAAGAGAGGCTTTTTCCATTCCTTGATCGCGCCCCCCAGAATTCCGATATGAATGGCAAAGGACAGCTACGGTGCGCGTTGCTGCACCCTCTAAGCATTTCGAGCATTCGCACACTCTCCAGGAAAGCAAAAACAGGAAAAATACGAATGAGCAAGCGAAGAGTACAAAAACCCGTACAGAGAGTTTGACGGAAACAAAAACACATACACACAGAAGCCAGCAGCCTTCGAAGAACCAAGCAAACACGACCCCTCTTCTGAGATTGTTCATTGTCTTCAGAGTGCTGAAATGTGTGAACCTCCTACTCTGAGAAAACAAGTCCTAATAAGAATGTGTGAGGAAAATCAAACAACCACTCGTTTAACAGTACCTTCACCCCTCGCAGAGCAAGGTTAATGTGCAACACGCCCAAGTCACGCAGCGCAGTCGCTTTGCAAAACCCAAAAGGCGCATAAGCAAGTACCCTAAAGTGCCTGCGCATAGATCCGGGTGTTGAAGACACCTTAAAATTAATACTCGGACACATTTCAAGCACTATTTTTGGATAAAGCTAGCTATAATCAGCAGAACAGGCGCTAGGGCAAGAAAATTTCTAAAAAGCTGGAGGATTCCGTTTGTGCCAACTACAGGTGCGAACTAGACAGAGCTGTAAATTAGAAGCTTCATCATTTCTAGAAGCCAGTACCGCTATGGAATTCTCTGGGTATTTCTCCGCCTACACGCGATTCACTTGATTGCGCAGCGAACTCCGCGAACGATTGAGGGAGTCCCGAAACTTCTTATGGAAGCCCGTACTGATACTTCTGTGCCACCTTCAACTCTAGATAAAGCGATAACAGAAATGTATTGACTCAAGGGAGTAATGGCCGCCTGGACGCAGGCGTGTTCCTCCAGTAAGCTTCAATGCACCCTTAGGAGACTATCAATACACGAGAAGCCAATGCCCAGGCTAGAAATACACAGCCGAACTCCAACTAGTATAGTCAATGATGTCTCTCTCAAGCTTTCACAGCCCTTTGCTTGCACTGGCTGGCTGTTCCCTGACTCGTTCCGTTGCCAAGGATGGCTGCTGAACCCCAAACCACGAAGTCAAGGCCCGGTTCCGACACGTGCTTCTAAGTGTAGCATGGGGATGCGGGGGAGCAGCCGGTCTTCAACTGCGCTGTTAAATTCTAAGCCCACTTAACATGAGGATGAAAATCAAGCTATGCGACCGTATTGTTCTATGCGCAGTGTCTCAAATACTGCAGGTGCGGCTGGAGCTCTTTTTCTGCCTAGTGGCCTCTCGGTGGTACGCTCAGGTCATATTATAGTCAAATGCGTAGGCGGCACGTAAAGGGCAAACCAGCAAGGTACCCCGAGCTCAAAATTACTTCTGGGGAGTCTGTAGAACTCACAGGGATGCACTTGAAGTTACCAAGCAACTTCCTGAGCTCTGACAGGCCTACAGCAAGAGTTGAAATGGGCCTTTTTGCTGAGTCTCTCGACAGCGACGTACATTTTATCATGACCCTTGACCTTCGGCAGTTCAACAATAAAGTCCGCAGTGAGATCGGTTCAAAGCGTGACAGGACTCAGAAGGCCTTGCAAAACGCCACCTTTGGAAGGGATGCCCGGCTTCTGCTACTGACAATCTGCGCACGACAGTGCATACTCCTCTGCCGCCGGACGGAGCCCACGACACCAAAGCGACAGTAAGACATTGCCGTCGGTATTGCAAATATCGCCGTGGAACAAGAGGACACGATCATTTGCCTTGCCCAAATTGGTGCTGCAGAGCAAAGACGGAACGTTCAGACGACGGAGTCCGCGCGTTGTATTGAATGGCTGCAGGTCAGCCTCAAACTTGTACTGCCTAACCCGGTTGTCATTCTTCGGATTGTGCAATAACGGCGGGTGCCTGGGGGTCAACAGCATAAGAAATGGGCTGTGTTGTTAGAAGCCGTGAAGCATTAACTACAAGAGCGGTTTCGCTGTACGGTAGTGAAACACTACAGCGTCGCGAAAGCGCTCCGGAGACCATCTTGGCGATAAGCTCAAAATACCTCGCTGTAAGGCCGTATCATGAGAGACGCCGAAGCCAGAGAGCATGTGTAGAATTTTCGACGTTCTGAAACTTACCATTAGGTGAGTAGGGACTATTGGCGAGTCTGTGTAACAAAGCCACGCCTACACGAACAGTGACGTTATTTTTTCACTTCCCTCATCGCCTTAATTGCTATTTATCAGGTCTGCTCTCCACCAAGCCTATTACGCTGCATTGTTCTGCAGAAAAATGGTCCACGTTATGAAGATGGATGAGGAATCAACATTCAAATACGGTGAGCCTACTGCGACTCGAACGTCCTGCCTGGTTATATGGAGCCAGTTGAGCAGGATGAACAAAACCACGAAACTTCAATCAGCTAATAGGTAAAGTAGCTCGCCTTGTACCGCGCAAAGGGATAGAAAGGCGCCCTTTCGCGGCACGGTTTTATCTGTAAGGAGCACTTCAATGGCGGCCTTATTGTGCAGAGGAGCACGTCTGGGGTGAGAAAGCGGTTACCACAGTTCAAACATTCACACATGCCACGACATTGATTTGTGGCAAACCTCAGCTTACTAGCAAGCTTTGGAGCTGGTGGCCAAGGTCTAAGAAAGGAAATCTATCAAGAGATTGCTACGCCAGGAACTACGAAGCGTAGGCTTGCAAAAGCCAGGACGTAGACGGGCGCCTGCTTTATCAGCCGATTTTCCCGAGTGCAACCAAAGGGCTGCATCAGGTGGTCACAGGATGGGCTGCGAGTCGCCGAGTGAACAACTAGTAGGTGGAGCTTCCACAAATGATGGACTCCTTGGGACTTCAGGAGCAAATGAGCGCAACCTCTGCATCCATGGCTGATAAGAAACAGCCAAATCGGAATTCGAAACCCATGGATTTCAAAGCAGCGTCAACCGGCTTTAGCCTGGAGTCCAAGGTATATGGAAACAAAAAGCTAGAGGGAACCGGCCCCCATATGCAGCCACACACAGTCTCCCAGCAACGCTTCTGCTTGTATTACGGGGAATAGGATTGGACAATCCGGAGCTGCAAGCGCGTGGTAAAGGCCGAACAAAGTCAATTGCGGGTCTGGAACCAGCGGACGCGAGCTGCTTGGCAGGCAACGAAGGCGCACCAGGGAAACGGGAAGTCCTTCATGCATGCTCTGACACAGTGGAGGGGGCTATAGAGGATGAAGTTGTACTTCTAAACTAACCATGGCTCAATTCTGCGTTGACACAAGCTCACAGCAGTGGTGAATATTTGATAGCTTCTCATAGCCCTGTACCTAAACTTGGTATGTTATCAGAGCGTCCGGCATGAAAGTGCAGTCTGACTGTTCATTCGTTAACGCAGTCACTTAGACTCAGGTTTGCTGAGCTGAGAGGCAGCGGAATTCAATAATTGAGAAGGCTTTGGCAATTGACTGGGGCTTCCAATTGGGATTGGATTTCGTGAGTATGGTCCGTGACCTGCATGGTGGACGCCTCCAGCATAACGAAATCTTCAGTGTTGTTTGGGGCACCCAACGGAAGGCAGGCATGTGGCCGCAGTTGCGCGTTGTGGCGGTCAGCTTGCCAGAAAGAGCTAGAAAACAGCACAACCTGGTAACCTAAGCAATCTTCATTCCATCTGGCATAGCAAGCTAGAGCTGGCGCCTCGACAAGGTGAGGCATAGTTCAGATGCAGGCAGCTCAGCGGAGCAAGGCAAAAAGGCGCAGCTAAGCATGCCGCCCGCCTTAGTGATTCTCCAATCGTTCTTTATCAGAAAGATGGATAAAATTGCAGCTTAGGCATAATAAAATGTACAAGTATCGAGTGGGATGTGGGCGTATGCTGAATATCAACAAGCTGCCAGCAGGCTATTAACTTGCTGGTCTTCCAGGCCACCACGTTGAGCTAATCTACAGGACAGTCCTAGGACGCATATCATGGTATCAGAATTCGCTACAGCATGAAGACAGGATTTAAGTGAGAGGCACATGCTTTACTGAAAAAAATTCAAGAATCTGCCGGCGCCTGGGTGCATTCCCGGTCTCGCTTTCGAACGAGAAACCCAACGAGTGTTAGGTCCGCTACTACATGTCCCTTAGAAACGTTATTGAGAAGCCACAATATCAATGCCTCTTACTGAATAAGTACCTCGAAGATTGCACAGGCCAACGGTGTACTCGGCAGCTGATGCCACATACGCCTTCTTCAAGATCCTCATTCACTTTGGTAGGCGCAAAAAGCCGTTTCACACTTGCACTCACAAGCTCTTGCATACATTTATGTCGCTTCTACTTGTTAATGCTCCAGCTAAACTGCATTGTTTGGGCTAGTTGGCATTTGAATAAGCCTATCAAGGAAGGGTGAGTGGCTATTTACATGGATGATGTCCCAGTATTCAACCGAAAAGATCACGAGCACCGATAGCACCGATGGCATGCGCTTCAGCTGTTGCAGGTAGCAATAGTGGTATGAAAATGCGTGCAAGTGCTTTCCTTTATGAGAAAAATTGTAATTCTGGGCCCCGTGATTGGGCTGCAGGAAATGAGCCAGGCCTGGCAAAAATTGGAATATTTAGGCGTGGCCTTACGCACCCGACAGGACGTTGCAAAATTCACTTAGATGACACCTGGTTACCGATACCATTTACTATCTACGTTCATTTGGATTATTGCTGTTGGGACAGATCTACTCAAGAAAATCAACGCGTGACTAGACAGGGAAGGTTGATGCCGTAGCACGGCTGTACATAAGCCGCCTTACAGCTCTTCCGATACTTGGACTGCCTGATTATGAGCTTTGAAGTCCCCTAGCAACCAAGGTTGAAAATGTGCTGTTGTGGCTTTTGTCTTAACGTGCTGCATTTTTTTATCGAAAGTTCCAGATCATTGCTTGGTATTCTAATCGTTTCACCGAAACTAAGCAGCGGCATCCAGTGTGAGAAAAGGGACTTCGCAGTGTGGTGGGAAGTGCGAAATTGCCTGCATCATTTAGGTGGACTTTAGTTCGCTTTCCAGGTCGACCTTGAGCGTCTGCTGACCTTTACGAGGAGTTTTCAGGACTGTGCTAAAAATGGCTTTGTTCCCTGGCTTCGCTGCTCATTGCACTACAACTTTTTAGCAAGGAATTGTAAGAGCACCACCAACGTATTCAACAACGGCCTTCCGTATCGTCGCTGCGGTTCACTAGTATACAACGAAGCCACTCTTGTTGTTTAAGACTGACGGCTTCTATTGAAATTGCGTGCGTCGTATGTTGCTGACACCCATGCACCCGCTATTACTACCGGAGTCCAGAACGGCAAAAGGGTGAAGGATTATTATGTAAGCTTTAAAGATATGCAGTGAGGAGCCCCTCTCTTATAGGGGCCTGAAGCTAGTGGTCCACACTCAGCATCTACGGTTAGAAGCGGGCGGATCCAGAGAAGAGCGGGATAGTGCATGTGGATGTATGAGCAAAGCACAAGAGAGGCAAGCATGGAGTTAAAATTATTGGTGTTTGGCTGTGTGAGTTCAGACAGAAGTTTGGTTATGGGGGGCTGATAGGCCTTACAGAGTGAATCAGAAGGTGAATGGACGACCACGGTTGCACTGTAGTATCCAGGACCATATGCTTGTACTAATCCACACATTTCTTACATCGCTTTCTAATGAAACTAGAGTAAGCCATAAAAAAATTAGTATTGGTTTCCTTAAAACGATTTGAAGTTTCCCCGATCATTCACGGACCTTGCCACACGAACGGCTGTCGCGCTTATAACCGGAGACTTTAAGGAGGGCTGTAGTGGTCCTGAATCGTAGAACTACTAGGCTCTGAGGTCGAACCAAGTGGAAATCTCTAGTTGTGTGCTGGGGATCGCCAACCTCAGTGGTTGGCAGAGGAGCAGTCATGGGTTTAGTTGCTTACAGAACACTTTGCAAATGTGATTAAAAGGGCTATTCAACATGGAGGGTAGTCCTTGAATTTCTTGGTAATCGGCCTTCCCTAACACATGTTGTGCCTGGAATAGCTACCTGCATGGATGAAAAGCTCCCCAAGTACCGCTCGTACGGTGTTCTCTGCACTCAGATTTACGAGCAGGCACGAGCAGCTATGCTGTCCGTACATTTGTGCACATGTCTCTTTTGAGGTTGGGAAAACTACTATGCTGCGTAAGCGAGTGTACTGCATGCAGCCATTGCTTCATGAGGTGCAGTTACACTCCATGACGAGGGTGTAGTTTGGTTTTCTGTACACCTTAAACTTTTCTTCTGTTGTATCGAAGCAGGAGTCTTCATACTTTTGTGGCCTCCGAAGGCAGCAAACATGCCGCCACAGTCGTGTTGGTTTACTCCCTTGTCCTCTGATGGCTAGTGTGTGGCTTTCCCTCCTTTTCATTTCTCTGTACCGGTTGGTGCCCGCTTTACTTTTCAGGTTCACTGTTTTCGCGCTTCCGCGTTTATGGAGAGTTCTGATAGGGTGAGAACCCTTCAGGTTTATTGCCTACACTTCGATCTCGATCTGGAGATTGACTGTCTCAAAATGGGAGGGGATCTAGTGGCTTTGCTACGCTTAAACACTTTCCACTACACTAGATAAATAAATCAACGACTAGAAGTAAACATACTACTTGGTGTGGCTGTTCCTCCAGCATTTGCCGAAATGCAGCTTCAGCTATGTACAATAAGATGCAATAGTGTGTGCCTGTGCGCTGGACGCATTGTGTAAACTAGCTCTGGGTGCTCAGTGTGCCGAGGGTGTGCAGCAAGGTGCAGTCTAGCTGCCCTTCCCTCATATACAAAACTCTGTGGGAGCTCAGGCAGTGAAATGGGGAGCCATTTTTAAATACCACCGAGTATCTCCCTATTAAGCTTGTATAAAGTCTGGAGAAAAGTGCTTTTTTCAAGAGACAGATGGAGCGTCACATACAGCCACATGCTCCTGTATCCGTGTGCAAAGAAAACCACGGGGGAGACGGTAGTGGAGGCCCAAGCGCCAAACGGCTGCAGTTCACTGCAACGATCTGCACGGCGCCATCCGCTGGAAGCAAGATAGCAAATAGGGAAAATAACAATACACGTACAGATTGATCAGCCCGTAGAAATATGCATGTGCATATCACAGATATACACATTGAATTAGAAACCTACGAAAATGCGCCGGACACGCAGATGCAGATGCGATATGGCACCAATACGACCATTACTCTGCCATACTCATCCTGAGTCCTCGGCGACAAAAAATATACCTAGTATATTCAGCGCCAGGCAAAGCCACAGAAAGAGCCATTGGCTCGTAGAAAAGAAAACGCTATAAGGTACGCATTTATGTGGAAACATATTGCGACTGCATATGATTGCACAACCGGTTTCCGCTACTTCTGCACTGCGAAACAATACACTTCAATGTGAAGACCCCCCGGCGGAGGGGTTCCCAGTAGGGCACAGCGCAACAACAGCAGCAAGGCACCGGGTTACGGCAGAAAATACTGTATCAGTAGGCCTTGTAAAGAAAAATCCTATATCCTCGAAGCTTGCTCCAGAGATGCACGCGGAGTAGGCAGTTCTCTGAAAGACTCTCTACCAAGACGCAGGCGTATTTTACCCCTTCTTCGGTACCCAACAAATTCTGAAGATATAGTCTACACGGCAAGGCAGCCTTCATTTGTCGGCCTTCTATTCGGCTTGGAGGCCGCTGGTGCCAAATGGCGGGTCCGGTTTCGGTTCCATGGGTCTGCCCTCGCTATCGAGCCACATGCGCCACCGCAGCAGGTCGCCTGCACAGAAACAACCAAAACATAGTGGATGTAAACATCCTGAGTCACAAAAACACATTCAGGAATGTGTACATAGGCTCGAAGAATACGCAGCCAAAACTGCTCCGGCAAAAGTAGACTCACCCCTCATGAGGTTCCTCTTGACGACCTGGAAAAGCTCAAACTGTCTGTTTCTCAGAAATCTTGCGCTGCTGGCGTTGAGAGAATTGGCGCAGACTTCAATTGAACGACAGCGGCAGCTCGCAGCGAAACCCAAAGCAGCAGACAGGAGGCGCGAACCCACGCCAGCACCTCGGTGCCCAGGGGATACTACAAGGCGAACCTACACAAATAAAATAAACAAGGAGCACCTTGAAAACAGCCATAAGGGGAAGAATGCAATGTACAAGTAAATAGTTTCACGAAAGTCTCCACATAGAAATGAAATCATAAATAAAATCAAATGGCTCCTATAGAAAGGCCTACAAAACACCTTGAATCGATTATGCAATATGCATGATAAACAGGCCTCCACCTTGATACATACAATTCAAACCCGCGCAGTTACTAAGCCTCTCACCAGTTGGGCGTCCTGAGGGCTTGCAGGGTTGATGATAAGACCAATGCAACCAATTATTTGGCTGTTGCCCTGCACCTTTTTCTGCAGCAAAGAGAAGCACAACGCTTAAATCAGAAACTGCCGTCGGACGGTTATGCAAATCGTGAGACTATGGCAGCGAAAATAAGGCCACGTGCATCCACATACTCTCATGTAACTCTGCAGACTAAAACAAATGCATTGAAGAGCAACATGAACAAATGAACATATTAGTCCCCATGCGTTTCGTAATGATTCTCTTCCCTCGTAGTCAACACAGTTGCAGCAAAGTGGCGGAACGAAATCAGTGTAAAGCAATCATTTCCGTATCAACACTTATGTATCTCAACATTCATGAAGCCCACAAAACAAGATTAAGGCCACTATTTGCATGCTCTGCTCTTCATTCAGATTTCATCCACGAACTGCAGTTTCCTCGCCCTCCACAAATTTCACCACACGGTCCCTGACTCTGGGCAGAAGGCGTCTGTATATGCATGTATCTCGTCTTGTATTGTGGCTGTCGTACCTCTGCAACCCAAAACTTGTTCCTTCCCACCTCGACGTACTGGCGTTCAAAATCCGCAAGGTCTGGGCATCCTTTTGTGGCGTATTGTTCGAGTTCCAAAACAACGCGACAAACCAGCAGCAGCAAGAAGCAGCACAAACTCATCAACACCCTGCTGATGGGCGCGAAGCAGCAACAGATTACTAGGAAGCTCCCAAAGTCACGCGCATGTCGACATAGCCAATAAAACACTGCAGGGAGAATAAGAGACCTCAAATGCCGCTTCATCAGCTTCTGCACTAGAGGACCATCCCCGCCACAGGCTTCCCTCAGCACGACACCGCTATCTGTTTCTCCCTTCCCGGGATGTGTGCTACTGCTCCTCCGGCGCTGTCGTGGCTTTTGTTCATTCTGCTCGCCACTCTGCTGTTGCTGTTGCTGCTGCTGGACTACAGAACGCCAAAGCTGTGGCTCGCTGGCACAGCCGCTAATGCCGCGTCTCCCGGCGCCATTCGCAATATCTTTGCTACCTACAGTATTAATACTGCTGCTTTCGTTGGTGGTGTTGCTGCCGTCAGTATTAACAGCGCAATTACCTCCGTCTTGCATCTTAAGATTACTCTCCGTTGGTGAAGTCTTGGTTTTCTCCGCAGTAGTGGGAGTCGTAGTGGAACTCCCAGGAGAAAAGGGTTCACTCTGTCTCTCAGAGACGACCGAACAGGCAGGGTCCTGCCGGTGGGATAGAGGAGAAGCTGTCATGATAAGACACTGAATACCCCCCTCTGTTCCCTTGCAGACGGATACAGACCGGCACTGCAAGAGGCCCTCTGCCTCAGGTTCCTACTTGCATCACTCCTATTCACTAAGCCGGACCAGTGAGCGGTGCAATTCACAAAATAAGATGGCAGAAATATTCAATCGGTTGCTCTGGAGAACCGCGTGGGACTGGGACGGCGTTGTAGCATATTTTTGTCCGTATCCTTCCTTGCACGGATGATCTAAATGCATTAGACATCCAACTGCGAAAGAAAATGCCATTCCATTAAAAAAGGACATATTGCTAGACAACAAAGCCATGTCTGCAGCAGTTCTTTTTGTTGAAGATTGGCAGTGTGAGCCATCAGGGGCTGGAACCGCCGTCAGCCAATCCTTGTAATTTCAGGGAACCTTCACCATAGCTTCTTTGCTTTATTCCACTGCTCGTTTTTATTTATGTGTAACGTTTCCTTTAGGCTACCCGGACCCCAAAGATTGCTCTAATTGTTCAAAGAGACCTAGCAGCCATCGACAGAAGGGGATCAAAACTGTGAATCAAGCCTTCACACTGTAGAGTGCCTTCAATTTGCCAAAGGAGAACCGAAAGCGTGTAGCGCAGCCCCTCTATAGTGCGTAGGGCAAAAACTTCCATGTCGCATTAGACCACATACACGGACCCGAGATCCAGCATGCTAACAAGAGTACGAAGCAGAGCTAATATGTTCAAATTATTCCTCGAAGCACATGACCAACTGTTTTTCGCAATTGTAGAGGATTATCCTAAGCATGTACACTCGTCTATCAAACTTGCGGTAGGTCTGATCGTGCTGCCGTGTAGGGGGAAAATATACTCTGCGTTCGGCAAAGGTACACTCAAATGCTTCCAAGTAGACTAAGAATGTGAAAAATTGGAAGCTCCACGCAGCAGTAAGTACACCGCGTGTACTGCCAGCTCAACAGAGCTACAGGGAATGGTACGTGAGTGTGTGCTAATCAATACTTGCACTTGGTTTTAAATGCCCAGATTGCTAAGAGAGCACAACAAAGCTCACCCCAGCTGTCTCGCTACGCTCGTGCAGATCCAGAGAGAACGGTCAGTGAAATGAGGGCCCTACTAAAAGAACGTTAGATAACTATTTGGCTTGTGTGAAGCATTAAGTCAAGAGTCTCCCTACGGAGACTTTAGATGCGACGATAGAGGCTGAGCCTCTCAGCCTGTTGGTGCTTCTGTATCAAATCTAATTTCTGCTGTGCAAGATAGAGGTAACCACGCAACAAGAAAGCTGAGACTGTAAAGAGGCACGTCTGCGTGACAGCAGCAAAAAGCAGCAAAACTTTATCACACAGGAATCTTAAGCTCATCAGCGACGCTGTTTCACAAGGCATGTGCCTCTACCAGGGAAAATCCGCATTTGTTCACCCTATGAAGAAAAAAGGGTGCAGGTAGTGTCCTGGCTGTGTACATGCAAGAAAACATACATCCAAATGGAACAACTACTCAATACATATGCATGTACGCAGAGCTATGCAGCTGGAACCATGTAAATAATCTGGGACAAGTACGTATGCTGGATGCCGCACGCATGCCAAAGCTATATCATGTTCCCAGAGACCTCAGGTGAACGCTTACAGGTGATGGTACAACACGATTCCGTTTGCACCTCTAACGCACCTGTGTTGCAGACACAAGATGGACTACCACTTTTGTATTACCGCTGCATGCAGGGCAATGCGGCTGCCGAGCAGAGCAACAGAAAGCCATGCACCATCCCTTTCTGAATAAGCCTGAGATCTATCATTTGCGAACCAAGCAGCCGATCCACCCATTTATCTGTGGGAAGTGGTTGCACTCTGAAAATCAACTTCATAATCCGTGTGTCGGATGGGGAACCACTCGTTATCATCGCGAGGGGGCGGGCTGAAAGCGACAAATACTGCTGTTCCGCTGCTGAGCTTGGTGGACCACAAGGCAGTGCGGTGCAGCGATTGTGGAAGGCACTCTATGGGGATCTGCAGCTCCAGTGCTTCGGATCCATACTGCGTCAACGCAACTATTCTCACTCTCGTGAACGAGGCGCCCAACGAGATCTCTTCCGGCGACGCCGAAAAACGAGCAACAAATGCACAGTGACCCACAGGCTGAAAATTCGAATTTTCAGGCAATTTGGATGCAAAAGCAATCAAATCGCTCGGGACCCCCACCACAGATGGCATGTATTGTCCCATCATGTCGGGCCGCAGAGTAATATCCACTCCATAGATATACGACCCAATGCTCTTCACCAATACCATCGCGGTTTGGTCGTTAGGCAGCAAGGCGCAGCCCTTCGGCACTGCCAATTTCACGTTGTACTTCACGCGGGCCCCTGCAGCCCTCTGCAGGAGGACCATGGGGGCGGCCAGCTTTGAGGTAAAGCGAGGTGCGCTGGTGGACAAGACTTGCAGCAACTGATTTACGGAGCTGCCTTCGACCTTCACGCTGCCCCATTTAAGAGTGTCGCTGAACTCATTTGTCAAGGTGCGGACGGAAACGCGCATGATGCAACTCTTTAAAGCGTCTTCGCTGGGCTCAGCAACAGCTTGCAGAGTCGAGGGAAAACGAGGTGCTAGATACACCCCATTTGCGCTAGACAGGAACCCCACAGGTACGCTTGTGTCGACCACAGGATCCGCATTCATCACATCTCCAGCTTTATTCGTAATTACGGGCAAACTCGCCGCCAGCGCCTTCTGAGAACGCAGTTTGCTCGCTAATGTAGAAGCTGCACCGCTTCCCGGCATCATACCCGACGGCTGAGCATAAGGTGGTATATAATTGGCGCTCCCAATGCCCATGGTTGGACCCCATCCTGCAGCAGTGGCAGCGCCTGCTCCCGTTTTTGACCCAAACATCAACGGCGCAATCATGGGTGCCAAGGGAAGCTCTAGTGAAGATAGAGGAGAAGCAACATGATCCAGCTCATTCACAGGATTCAAAGGATCCATTCCTTGAACATTGGGGGGTTGGCCAGGCATGGCATGCATGGGAAACTTAGAGGAATGAGGGGAAATGCCATCTTGAATGCCTCCACCACCAAACTGGCTAGCGAAGTTATCATGTACTCGTGCCACGCTTCCTTGTGGGAACTGCACAACAAAGAGAGCAGCAAGAAGAGCGCCACCTGTGCGTCGAGGCAGCCCACTCGCACAGAAAGCAGCCATCATGGCCATGCCTAGGAACTAACAAGGAGAGAAGCGCGCAGAGGCTAGAGAGTATGATGAAGCAAACGAAACCACAGTACACCAAAAGGAAGCTTAACTGCAGGGCGGGGGGTCGATATGCGAACAGCTAGGGAGTCTGCGATGTCCCGGTCCTCCAGCCAGGCAAAACCCGTTGGGCAAAAGAAGGAAAAAGGGGTTGAAGAATTGTTAAGACGAATTATTTTCAATGGGGAAAATTCAAAGGGGGAAGCAAGTGCTTATGGCCGCTCTCGACGGAGCTAACCACTTGATATCTGTGGCTGCCGTTATCGGGGGAAGGGAGCGACCGAAGTAGGAACAGCAGCACCACAATGTGGGGTGATGTTGGTGCCTCGATGATTGCTTCTTCCCCCCTCTTTCGGTAAAGAGCCCCGGAAAGATCATTCATACTCTAAATGGATCCAGAAGCGGCATGAGGTTGCGTGTATTCCCGACACGGGGAGCAAGGAACCGCTCATGGAGAGTGTCGAACGATATTGCCTCAGGGTAGGTTTCCGCTGCCCTCCATCCATTTATTGAACATTCCTAAATGTGCAAGCACTTAGCCTTTTAATAGATCTCTAAGAGGCTTAACTATGATATACTCATATTAGTCCGATGACGCCTTCTCGTGCCTTTAGAAGCTGTGTGAAATGCGACGGCGTACGGATGTAGTTTGGGCCTTGAATATTTTACTTTTTTTTTCCTTCAAAAGGAATGTCCAGGGTTCCTAATTCTTCGTTCTTCTGTTTGGGGTGCGGCTGCTGCCACAGTTTATCGTTATGGCTGCAGTTGTGCACAAAGAATTGACCAGCATCTACTCTTCGAATAAGGCCCGTTACACGCATTACCCCTGTAGTTACCCATTTCACTGTTGCCTGCAGTCCGTTTGAGAGGCAAGTAATATAGAGAAGGAGGGGAGAACCCTTAACACTCAAGCCCTCGCGTGACGGCATGCCAGGCTACGCTGAACACAAAGAGCATTTCCTACTAAACTAGGCATACTCCACTTAGACATTTGACGAATTGGTATTTATCTCAAAATCATCTTATTAAAGAGAAGTCTTAGCTCGATATACCGAGGTGCAGTGTTTTGTGCCTGTGAGCTATATGCGATACGTATCTAGCTGTTAGTGCTCAAGAGTTTACCTGGTGCAGCAAGAACAAACCGTAGCTGCCTGTTTTCTTTCATGTCAGGAAGTTTGTGGGACGTGGAAAGGGGAAGTTGGGAATTCTTTTGGAAAGTTGTCAATAACTTTCCATTTAGTACATAACGCTCCATCTCGGGTATGCAGGATACACTTAACCTTAGACTCAAGACAATCCTGATAGGAAATACTTTTGCTGTTTTCCAAAATAGACGTCCAGACTAGCCCGTACCAAATCATTCCCCTTCCTGCTCTCTCAATGTTTCCGACATGAGAGGAGAAGGGCAGCTGAGGTGCGCGTTGCTGCGCCGTGTGAACCCTGAAGTTTCAACAGCTAGGTGCATGTGACTCGCAGGCAGACGATTTTGCGCCTTGCTGTGCGAAGACAAGGACATTCTGCAACGCATCAGCCATGCGAACAGAGAAATCAGCTGCTCAATTCCTTCTAATACGTAATCAAATAGAAATAGCGGGGTAAGAAGCGTCATAGTGTAGCTTAGCCTGATGCAGACACTCCCAAGGCCGGCAGCAATGCAAAAAAAAAAGCTGAGAAACGCAAATTGCGCACTGGCCGGTAAAGCGCGGTGAAAAAACGTACAGTTTAGCGAACAGCAAATGAGAGACCAAACCAGCACAACAGCGGCAATGAGATAGCTCGCTGTCGTCGGAGCGCTCAAATATGCAAAACACATGCCACGAGAAAACCGAAGGCAATCAGAATGTACAAAAGGAATCAAATGCACA